>NW_024061597.1:346128-386695 GCF_016432855.1 Salvelinus namaycush
GTGTTGCATCATTCATGGGGATGACATGTTTACTGTGTCCTTGTTGGATATTAATGTTCCTGATGTTTAAATGTGGAAGATTTCCCTCTTTAGGCAGAGCAGTGTAATGTCCAGTTGAACCTGTGTTGAACCTGTGTTGTCTTCATCAGGGTGTCTGAACCACAGCGTCCGTCTCAGTGTGGTTTCGGCTCCAGTGGCGGTGTTGGGGTACAGCGGCCTGAAGACCCAGAGGAGAGACCGAGGGAGGGGAGGGCACCGGAGAGGAGGCCTACATCTACTACACAGTCTGACTGAGGGGGGTAGACACGTCAGAGGACAGACAGACAATCATACCAGAGGACAGACAGGCAACAACTCCAGCAAACTGAAGACAGAAAGTAGAGAGAGCGGCAGACCCAGAATAGAGGGTAGGAAGAGCCTGAGGAAGGAGGCCCCAGAATCTGAGCAGCAACAGAAGAGCAGCAGGAGGAGGAGAGGAGAGGACCAGGGATCGGAGGAGGACCAGATAACGGAGAGGAGAAAGAGGAGAGGAGAGACGGACCAGGGAATGGACGAGAAGACAGGAGAGGAGGACCATGGAACAGAGGGGAGGAGAGGACTCAAGGAAAGCTCTCCAATCAAAGCCAAAACCAGACTGGGGTCAAAGGCCAGTAGGCTCAGTGATATGACTGATGCTAAACCAGCCAATAGAATGAGTGAAGCTAGGGTTAGGTTAACTAGGATCAAGGTTCATAATGTGACTGAGGCTAGGGTCAGGTTAACGAGGGTTAGGGTTAGTGATCATGTGACTGAAGTGAAGGAGAGGAAGGTGAGGCTCAGCGGAACAGACAGCCAATCAGACCCCAGAGACACCACTGTATCCATGACAACCAAACACAACAGCTGGCTGGCCAGTGGGCCTGGTGGCAGCCATCTTAAGAACTGGGGTAAGTTCAGAATCCCAAAGAGGAGTGAGAGGCCAAAGGAGGAGCCATCAAACCCCAACCCCCCACAGCACAGACCTCCCAACCCCCCACAGCGCAGACCTCCTAACCCCCCACAGCACAGACCTCCTAACCCCCCACAGCACAGACCTCCCAACCCCCCACAGCGCAGACCTCGTTCCCCACAGCGCAGACCTCGTTCCCCACAGCGCAGACCACTGCACAGTGAGCCGTCGTACCCCAGGAGACGACTCCGTACAGAGAGCGATGGCTACTCCTCTGCTAACTCTGAAACTCCGCCCAGTGGGTTGGACATGAAGGCATGCCACGCCCACCAGCTGAGGGGCGGGGCCTATGGCTCTGACATCATCCACCAAGGGGTTCTAGCCTCCTGATGACATCATCCTGCTGAGATGCAACACTTGAAACAAACAGCACCATGTTAATAGAAAATGAAGCTAGCCCGAGGTTGCTTTTTATAATCACATTTACAGAACTGATCATTTGTAAGGTTGTATATATTTTCAATTCTGTTAAGATTATTTTTCAGTGAATGTATTATGACAATTAACTGTAGACATGCTCATAGCCTCAACACAATCACACCTGACAACTGGTTTTTGTTGAAGCATAAGCCATGTATTTAATTTGTAGTTTCAAAATCACATTATAGCACTTGCAATTGAAGAATGGTCAAGCATTAATGATTAGTAGAAAATGAATGAGAATTTAACCTGAAACCACCCTTTCTATACTTCCCAGCAGTGAATCAAGAGGTCTAATATTTCTAGAAAACCAACAGGGGCTGATGCTGTGGAGGTGGCTGGGTATTGAACTAGACAGTGTCTGATGGTGACTAGTGTTTAAGTGATCGCTGAAGTGTTATATGGTGGGATCGTCTTGACAAATGCTGCGTTTGCAGTCTTCACTAACACAGGGACATTGCCTTTAAATGTCAGCGATACGGTTCGACTAGAACCCCAGGGCAGGTCTAGGATCTGTCTATAAGGCAAAACTGATCAGAGGCTTTATGGAGAATGAGACCACTTCCTTGTCTGTGACTCATGTGCCTATCTTTATTATCAGTGTTTGCACTAAGACAGGATGGCTGGGCTTGGAATAAATTATTTTTACAGAAAAACATTTTGTACCATTGACTGCTGCATTATCGTTATGCAAATGACCAGTTCTGTCATGTCTTAAATAAATTCACTCTTAAATCACCTCAATGTGTTCCCTCTGGGCTGGTTTCCTGGACAGATTAGGGGATCAGCTGTCATTAGACAATGTGTAAAATGTTCCAGACTTTTCTCCAGCAGATCATGGACCACAAACTGAACTAACTTCAATAAACTCCTCTTTATTCCGGTATTAAAGCCACAGGTACATATTGATGACTGTTCTATAGAGGTCAGCAGTGATGGGAGTTAAAGTCCACAATAAGGTTTCAGCTCTGTGCTTTAATAACACTGAACAGGTGGGTATCACATCTCTGTACTAGCATTACTCAAATGAAAACAATTAGTTCAAATGAAAACAATATGCAGTACTTGTCTATTGCAGAGAGCTGGGCCCTGGGTGTACTGGGCTGTACGCACTATCCTCTGACACTGCCTGGTATAGAGCTCCTGGATTGCAGAGAGCTGGGCCCTGTGGTGTACTGGGCTGTACGCACTATCCTCTGACACTGCCTGGTATAGAGCTCCTGGATTGCAGAGAGCTGGGCCCTGTGGTGTACTGGGCTGTACGCACTATCCTCTGACACTGCCTGGTATAGAGCTCCTGGATTGCAGAGAGCTGGGCCCTGTGGTGTACTGGGCTGTACGCACTATCCTCTGACACTGCCTGGTATAGAGCTCCTGGATTGCAGAGAGCTGGGCCCTGTGGTGTACTGGGCTGTACGCACTATCCTCTGACACTGCCTGGTATAGAGCTCCTGGATTGCAGAGAGCTGGGCCCTGTGGTGTACTGGGCTGTACGCACTATCCTCTGACACTGCCTGGTATAGAGCTCCTGGATTGCAGAGAGCTGGGCCCTGTGGTGTACTGGGCTGTACGCACTATCCTCTGACACTGCCTGGTATAGAGCTCCTGGATTGCAGAGAGCTGGGCCCTGTGGTGTACTGGGCTGTACGCACTATCCTCTGACACTGCCTGGTATAGAGCTCCTGGATTGCAGAGAGCTGGGCCCTGTGGTGTACTGGGCTGTACGCACTATCCTCTGACACTGCCTGGTATAGAGCTCCTGGATTGCAGAGAGCTGGGCCCTGTGGTGTACTGGGCTGTACGCACTATCCTCTGACACTGCCTGGTATAGAGCTCCTGGATTGCAGAGAGCTGGGCCCTGTGGTGTACTGGGCTGTACGCACTATCCTCTGTAGCGCCTTATGGTTGGATGCCGAGCAGTTGCCGTACCAAGCGGTGATGCAACCAGTCAGGATGCTCTCGGCTGTCTTGGTGTGTTTGGACCATAATAGGTCGTTGGTGATGTGGACACCAAGGAACTTGACTGTCTCAACCCGCTCCATTACAGCCCAGTCGATGGGGATGGGCTGGGCTCTCCTTTTCCTGTAGTCCACGATCAGCTCCCTTTGTCACGTTGAGGGAGAGGTTGTTGTCCTGGCACCACACTGCCAGGTCTCTGACCTCCTCCCTATAGGCTGTCATTGTTGTCGGTGATCAGGCCTACCACTGTTGTCGTCAGCAAACTTAATGATGGTGTTGGAGTCATGCGTGGCCACTCAGTCGTGGGTGAACAACGAGTACAGGAGGGGACTGAGCACGCACCACTGAGGGGTCCCCATGTTAAGGGTCAGCGTGGCAGATGTGTTACCTATCCTTACCACCTGGGGGCGGCCCGTCAGGAAGTCCAGGATCCAGTTGCAGAGGGAGGTGTTTAGTCCCAGGGTCCTTAGCTTAGTGATGAGCTTTGTGGGCACTATGGTGTTGAACGCTGAGCTGTAGTTAATGAACAGCATTCTCATATAGGTGTTCCTTTTGTCCAGGTGGGAAAGGGCAGTGTGGAGTGCAATGGAGATTGCGTCATCTGGAAAAGCGCTTTTAAATGTCAGCTTTCAAATGTCAGCACAACTGTTCATCGGGAGCTCATGAAATGGGTTTCCATGGCCGTGCAGCCACACACAAGTCTAAGATCACCATGCGCAATGCCAAACGTTGGCTGGAGTGGTTTAAAGCTTTCCGGCATTGGACTCTGGAGCAGTGGAAATGCGTTCTCTGGAGTGATGAATCACGCTTCACCATCTGGCAGTCCGACGGACGAGTCTGGTTTTGGCGGATGCCAGGAGAAGGCTACGTGCCCGAATGCATAGTGCCACTAGAGGTCTACCGATTTTAATCGAAATGGCCGATTTAATTAGGGCTGATTTCAAGTTTTCATAACAATCGGTAATCGCCATTTTTGGACACCGATTATGGACGATTACATTGCACTCCACGAGGAGACTGCGTGACAGGCTGACTACCTGTTCTGCGAATGTAGCAAGGAGGTAAGGTGCTAGCTAGCATTACACTTATCTTATAAACAACAGTCAATCTTCACATAATCACTAGTGGTTGATATTACTAGTTTATCTAGCTTGTCCTGCGTTGCATATAATCGATGTGGTGCCTGTTAGTTTATCATTGAATCACAGCCTACTTCACCAAACGGGGGATTTAACAAGCGCATTCACGAAAAATGCACTGTCGTTGCACCAATGTACCTAACCATAAACATCAACGCCTTTCTGAAAATCAATACACAAGTATTTATTTAATATTGCCTGCTAACATGAATTTCTTTTAAATAGGGAAATTGTGTCACTTATATCGTGCGTTCTGTGCAAGCAGAGTCAGGGTATATGCAACAGTTTGGGCCGCCTGGCTCGTTGAGAACTATGTGAAGACCATTTCCTAACAAAGACCGTAATTAATTTACCAGAATTGTACATATTTATGACATTGAAGGTAGTGCAATGTAACAGGAATATTTAGACTTATGGATGCCACCCGTTAGATAAAATACGGAACGGTTCGGTATTTCACTGTAAGAATAAATGTTATGTTTTCGAAATGATAGTTTCCGGATTTGACCATATTCATGACCTAAGGCTTGTATTTCTGTGTGTTAATTATAATATAATAAGTCTACGATTTGGTAGAGCAGTCTGACTGAGCGATGGTAGGCAGCAGCAGGCTCGTAAGCATTCATTCAAACAGCACTTTCCAACATTTTCCAGCATTGTGCTGTTTATGACTTCAAGCCTATCAACTCCCGAGATTAGGCTGGCAATACTAAAGTACCTATTAGAACATCCAATAGTCAAAGGTATATGAAATATAAATGGTATAGAGAGAAATAGTCCTATAATAACTACAACCTAAAACTTCCTACCTGGGAATATCAAAGACTCACCAGCTTTCATATGTTCTGAGCAAGGAACTTAAACATTAGCTTTTTACATGACACATATTGCACTTTTACTTTCTCCAACACACTGTTTTTGCAATATTTAAACCAAATTGAACGTTTCATTATTTATTTGAGACTAAATTGATTTAATTGATTTATTATATTAAAGTAAAATAAGTGTTCATTCAGTATTGTTGTTATTGTCATTATTACAAATATATATACAAATCGGCTGATTTAATCGGTATCGTCTTTTTTTGGTCCTCCAATAATCGGTATCGGCGTTGAAAAAGCATAATCGGTCGACCTCTAGTGCCAACTGTAAAGTTTGGTGGGGGAGGAATAGCGGTCTGGGGCTGTTTTTTCATGGTTCGGGATAAGCCCCTTAGTTCCAGTGAACGGAAATCTTAACGCTACGGCATAAAATAACATTATAGAATATTCTGTGATTCCAACTTTGTGGCAACAGTTTGGTGAAGGCCCTTTCCTGTTTCAGCATGACAATGCCCCCGTGCACAAAACGAGGTCCATACAGACATGTTGTGTCGATCGGTGTGGAAGAACTTGACTGCCCTGCACAGAGCCCCGACCTCAACCCCATCGAACACCTTTGGGATGAATTGGAACGCCCACTGCGCCCAACATCAGTGACCAACCTCACTAATGCACTTGTGGCTGAACAGCAATGTTCCAGCATCTAGTGGAAAGCCTTCCCAGAAGAGTGGAGGCTGTTCCAGCAGCAATGTTCCAACATCTAGTGGAAAGCCTTCCCAGAAGAGTGGAGGCTGTTATAGCAGCAATGTTCCAACATCTAGTGGAAAGCCTTCCCAGAAGAGTGGAGGCTGTTATAGCAGCAATGTTCCAACATCTAGTGGAAAGCCTTCCCAGAAGAGTGGAGGCTGTTATAGCAGCAATGTTCCAACATCTAGTGGAAAACCTTCCCAGAAGAGTGGAGGCTGTTATAGCAGCAATGTTCCAACATCTAGTGGAAAGCCTTCCCAGAAGAGTGGAGGCTGTTATAGCAGCAATGTTCCAACATCTAGAGGAAAGCCTTCCCAGAAGAGTGGAGGCTGTTATAGCAGCAATGTTCCAGCATCTAGTGGAAAGCCTTCCCAGAAGAGTGGAGGCTGTTATAGCAGCAATGTTCCAACATCTAGTGGAAAGCCTTCCCAGAAGAGTGGAGGCTGTTATAGCAGCAATGTTCCAACATCTAGTGGAAAGCCTTCCCAGAAGAGTGGAGGCTGTTATAGCAGCAATGTTCCAACATCTAGTGGAAAGCCTTCCCAGAAGAGTGGAGGCTGTTCCAGCAGCAATGTTCCAACATCTAGTGGAAAGCCTTCCCAGAAGAGTGGAGGCTGTTATAGCAGCAATGTTCCAACATCTAGTGGAAAGCCTTCCCAGAAGAGTAGAGGCTGTTACAGCAGCAATGTTCCAACATCTAGTAGAAAGCCTTCCCAGAAGAGTGGAGGCTGTTATAACAGCAATGTTCCAACATCTAGTGGAAAGCCTTCCCAGAAGAGTGGAGGCTGTTATAGCAGCAATGTTCCAACATCTAGTGGAAAGCCTTCCCAGAAGAGTAGAGGCTGTTACAGCAGCAATGTTCCAACATCTAGTAGAAAGCCTTCCCAGAAGAGTGGAGGCTGTTATAACAGCAATGTTCCAACATCTAGTGGAAAGCCTTCCCAGAAGAGTGGAGGCTGTTATAGCAGCAATGTGCCAACATCTAGTGGAAAGCCTTCCCAGAAGAGTGGAGGCTGTTATAGCAGCAATGTTCCAACATCTAGTGGAAAGCCTTCCCAGAAGAGTGGAGGCTGTTATAGCAGCAATGTTCCAACATCTAGTGGAAAGCCTTCCCAGAAGAGTGGAGGCTGTTATAACAGCAATGTTCCAACATCTAGTAGAAAGCCTTCCCAGAAGAGTGGAGGCTGTTATAGCAGCAATGTTCCAACATCTAGTAGAAAGCCTTCCCAGAAGAGTGGAGGCTGTTATAACAGCAATGTTCCAACATCTAGTGGAAAGCCTTCCCAGAAGAGTGGAGGCTGTTATAGCAGCAATGTTCCAACATCTAGAGGAAAGCCTTCCCAGAAGAGTGGAGGCTGTTATAGCAGCAATGTTCCAGCATCTAGTGGAAAGCCTTCCCAGAAGAGTGGAGGCTGTTATAGCAGCAATGTTCCAACATCTAGTGGAAAGCCTTCCCAGAAGAGTGGAGGCTGTTACAGCAGCAATGTTCCAACATCTAATGGAAAGCCTTCCCAGAAGAGTGGAGGCTGTTATAGCAGCAATGTTCCAACATCTAGTTGAAAGCCTTCCCAGAAGAGTGGAGGCTGTTATAGCAGCAATGTTCCAACATCTAGTGGAAAGCCTTCCCAGAAGAGTGGAGGCTGTTACAGCAGTAATGTTCCAACATCTAATGGAAAGCCTTCCCAGAAGAGTGGAGGCTGTTATAGCAGCAATGTTCCAACATCTAGTGGAAAGCCTTCCCAGAAGAGTGGAGGCTATTATAGCAGCAATGTTCCAACATCTAGTGGAAAGCCTTCCCAGAAGAGTGGAGGCTGTTATAACAGCAATGTTCCAACATCTAGTAGAAAGCCTTCCCAGAAGAGTGGAGGCTGTTATAGCAGCAATGTTCCAACATCTAGTAGAAAGCCTTCCCAGAAGAGTGGAGGCTGTTATAACAGCAATGTTCCAGCATCTAGTGGAAAGCCTTCCCAGAAGAGTGGAGGCTGTTATAGCAGCAATGTTCCAACATCTAGAGGAAAGCCTTCCCAGAAGAGTGGAGGCTGTTATAGCAGCAATGTTCCAGCATCTAGTGGAAAGCCTTCCCAGAAGAGTGGAGGCTGTTATAGCAGCAATGTTCCAACATCTAGTGGAAAGCCTTCCCAGAAGAGTGGAGGCTGTTACAGCAGCAATGTTCCAACATCTAATGGAAAGCCTTCCCAGAAGAGTGGAGGCTGTTATAGCAGCAATGTTCCAACATCTAGTTGAAAGCCTTCCCAGAAGAGTGGAGGCTGTTATAGCAGCAATGTTCCAACATCTAGTGGAAAGCCTTCCCAGAAGAGTGGAGGCTGTTACAGCAGCAATGTTCCAACATCTAATGGAAAGCCTTCCCAGAAGAGTGGAGGCTGTTATAGCAGCAATGTTCCAACATCTAGTGGAAAGCCTTCCCAGAAGAGTGGAGGCTGTTATAGCAGCAAAGGGGGGGACCAACTCCATATTAATGCCCACGATTTTAGAATGATGTTCGACCAGCAGGTGTCCACTTAATGTTGGTAATGTAGTGTACATCTAGAGAAACAGGACAGATCCTGCCTCTGTTGCCTGTCTGTTTAATAGCCTACTGACTATGTAATGTAGTGTACATCTACAGAAACAAGACAGATCCTGCCTCTGTTGCCTGTCTGTTTAATAGCCTACTGACTATGTAATGTAGTGTACATCTACTTCTGTTGCCTGTCTGTTTAATAGCCTACTGACTATGTAATGTAGTGTACATCTACAGAAACAAGACAGATCCTGCCTCTGTTGCCTGTCTGTTTAATAGCCTACTGACTATGTAATGTAGTGTACATCTACTTCTGTTGCCTGTCTGTTTAATAGCCTACTGATTCTGTGAGCACCAATCCTCACTCGTGCAAGATGTTGAATAAATCAATTTCACAAATTCTGCTATTTTTATTTTTGCTGTGCTGTAATAAAGGCTTGACATTTTGTTGTAGTAACAACCTCTCTGGTTATATATAATATCGTTGTTCCAAATGGTCAGAAATAATATTGTAATCTGACAGCACCTGTTTGGCGCACACAATATATATACAATATATACACACAATATATACACACAATATATATACACAATATACACTGCTCAAAAAAATAAAGGGAACACTTAAACAACACAATGTAACTCCAAGTCAATCACACTTCTGTGAAATCAAACTGTCCACTTAGGAAGCAACACTGATTGACAATAAATTTCACATCCTTTGTCTGGATCGCCTCCTTATAGCAGCCTTGTAGAGCCACCATGGAGGCCTGCTCCTATACCCTCCTTTGTCTGGATCTCCAGTAGTTTCCACAACTAAGTCAAATGTCTTCACACATCTGACTTCCCCGTTCCCTCCTGAGCAACCAGTAAACATTTGCCTGTTTCGAGTTTGTTTTTCACGTCCCCTGCATCCATTTTGCTGTTACGGTGTTTAGAGTTATAACCCTCTGTATTGATGCGATGATAGGCTATAGGTCTTTATTGGTCACATCCGTGCGACGCTCACATGTTGTTCATTGAGGGAATGTTTTTCCTAAACAAATGAGGGATTTCGGAAACAGAACTTTTCAGTCAGTGAAACAAGTAAAAAACAATATGGCTGAAATTGTTGGCGCTTCAGTATGGACAACGGATAAACACTCGCTGTCTTTCCGCTATGGACAACGGATAAACACTCGCTGTCTTTCCGCTATGGACAACTGATAAACACTCGCTGTCTTTCCGCTATGGGCAACGGATAAACACTCGCTGTCTTTCCGCTATGGACAACGGATAAACACTCGCTGTCTTTCCGCTATGGGCAACGGATAAACACTCGCTGTCTTTCCGCTATGGACAACGGATAAACACTCGCTGTCTTTCCGCTATGGACAACGGATAAACACTCGCTGTCTTTCCGCTATGGACAACGGATAAACACTCGCTGTCTTTCCGCTATGGACAACGGATAAACACTCGCTGTCTTTCCGCTATGGACAACTGATAAACACTCGCTGTCTTTCCGCTATGGGCAACGGATAAACACTCGCTGTCTTTCCGCTATGGACAACGGATAAACACTCGCTGTCTTTCCGCTATGGGCAACGGATAAACACTCGCTGTCTTTCCGCTATGGACAACGGATAAACACTCGCTGTCTTTCCGCTATGGACAACGGATAAACACTCGCTGTCTTTCCGCTATGGACAACGGATAAACACTCGCTGTCTTTCCGCTATGGACAACGGATAAACACTCGCTGTCTTTCCGCTATGGACAACGGATAAACACTCGCTGTCTTTCCGCTATGGACAACGGATAAACACTCGCTGTCTTTCCGCTATGGACAACGGATAAACACTCGCTGTCTTTCCGCTATGGACAACGGATAAACACTCGCTGTCTTTCCGCTATGGACAACGGATAAACACTCGCTGTCTTTCCGCTATGGACAACGGATAAACACTCGCTGTCTTTCCGCTATGGACAACGGATAAACACTCGCTGTCTTTCCGCTATGGACAACGGATAAACACTCGCTGTCTTTCCGCTATGGACAACGGATAAACACTCGCTGTCTTTCCGCTATGGACAACGGATAAACACTCGCTGTCTTTCCGCTATGGACAACGGATAAACACTCGCTGTCTTTCCGCTATGGACAACGGATAAACACTCGCTGTCTTTCCGCTATGGACAACGGATAAACACTCGCTGTCTTTCCGCTATGGACAACGGATAAACACTCGCTGTCTTTCCGCTATGGACAACGGATAAACACTCGCTGTCTTTCCGCTATGGACAACGGATAAACACTCGCTGTCTTTCCGCTATGGACAACGGATAAACACTCGCTGTCTTTCCGCTATGGACAACGGATAAACACTCGCTGTCTTTCCGCTATGGACAACGGATAAACACTCGCTGTCTTTCCGCTATGGACAACGGATAAACACTCGCTGTCTTTCCGCTATGGACAACGGATAAACACTCGCTGTCTTTCCGCTATGGACAACGGATAAACACTCGCTGTCTTTCCGCTATGGACAACGGATAAACACTCGCTGTCTTTCCGCTATGGACAACGGATAAACACTCGCTGTCTTTCCACTGCAGAAGGGAGGACAGAGACGATGTGCGCCAATCACACAGGCACTCGCTGTCTTTTTGTTTTTTTACACAGCGTGACCATCTTGAGTCATTTAGGTGTCTTAATTATTCAATCAAACCGTGTGCTTAAAGCGTCCGACAAGCTCAGTGCAAATAGTTGATTTTATTCAAACACAGGGTGGAAAAATTAACGTTTTAAAATGGATTGGTCTGGCGAAATGTTTTTGCTTTAGACACAACTCTCGGTCGACCAAGATTTATTTTGGGAGGGAGGGGGGACAGCCCTAGAGATCTGACTGTCCATGGTCTATGATGTCAGGTGTGTTCATATCATGGTGTGATGTAGGTAAGCTGATGTCAGGTGTGTTCATTTCATGGTGTGGTGTAGGTAAGCTGATGTCAGGTGTGTTCATATAATGGTGTGGTGTAGGTAAGCTGATGTCAGGTGTGTTCATTTCATGGTGTATTGTAGGTAAGCTGATGTCAGGTGTGTTCATTTCATGGTGTATTGTAGGTAAGCTGATGTCAGGTGTGTTCATTTCATGGTGTGTTGTAGGTAAGCTGATGTCAGGTGTGTTCATTTCATGGTGTGGTGTAGGTAAGCTGATGTCAGGTGTGTTCATATAATGGTGTGGTGTAGGTAAGCTGATGTCAGGTGTGTTCATTTCATGGTGTGGTGTAGGTAAGCTGATGTCAGGTGTGTTCATTTCATGGTGTATTGTAGGTAAGCTGATGTCAGGTGTGTTCATTTCATGGTGTGTTGTAGGTAAGCTGATGTCAGGTGTGTTCATTTCATGGTGTGGTGTAGGTAAGCTGATGTCAGGTGTGTTCATTTCATGGTGTGGTGTAGGTAAGCTGATGTCAGGTGTGTTCATTTCATGGTGTGGTGTAGGTAAGCTGATGTCAGGTGTGTTCATTTCATGGTGTGGTGTAGGTAAGCTGATGTCAGGTGTGTTCATTTCATGGTGTGGTGTAGGTAAGCTGATGTCAGGTGTGTTCATTTCATGGTGTGGTGTAGGTAAGCTGATGTCAGGTGTGTTCATTTCATGGTGTGTTGTAGGTAAGCTGATGTCAGGTGTGTTAATATCATGTGGTGTATTGTAGGTAAGCTGATGCGTTGCCTGCGCTGCCCGGTGGCGTACCATACAGGAGAGGTGTGTGTTGCGGCTGGCAGTGAGATGTTGACCCCCACCACCATCATCTGCACCAACCACTTCTCACCCAAGAAGGGCTACAGCCACCACTCGCATGTCAACGTCAGCTGGTGCTTCGTCTGCTCCAAAGGTACAGATACACAACTACACGAATACGCAACTATACACACAATATCAACGACACCACTAACTACACAGATACACAGCCACTAACTAGTCAACTTGTCCGTTGTTTGGTCAATAGGCTGTTGGTCGATTATTTTTTTGTCGTGCAGTAGCATATACAGTGCATTCGGACCCCTTGACTTTTCCACATTTTGTTACTTTTTGAAGCCTTATTATAAAATGAATTAAATTATTTTCCCCCCTCATTAAACTACAAACAATACCCCATAATGACAAAGCACAAAAAACAGATTCACATAAGTATTAAGACCCTTTGTTATGAGACTCGAAATTGAGTTCAGGTGCATCCTGTTTCCATTGATCCTCTTTGAGATGTTTCTACAACTTGATTGGAGTCCACCTGTGGTAAATTCAATTGATTGGACATGATTTGTAAAGGCACACACCTGTCTATATAAGGTCCCACAGTTGACAGTGCATATCAGAGCAAAAACCACCACTCACACGTCAGCAACACAATTGTGTTCTGAACAGTAATTAGTCTGTAGTCCAAGCAGGAGAGACGTGTTGCCTTGTGTTCTAAGTCTGTGTGTGTGTGTGTGTGTGTGTAGGTGGCCAGCTCCTGTGCTGTGAGTCGTGTCCAGCAGCGTTCCATCCAGACTGTCTGAACATCGCCATGCCGGACGGCAGCTGGTTCTGTAACGACTGCCGGGCCGGAAAGAAACCAAAATACAAAGACATCATCTGGGTCAAACTGGGCAACTACAGGTCAGTGCAGAGACCTGGCCAACTACGGGTCAGTGCAGAGACCTGGCCAACTACGGGTCAGTGCAGAGACCTGGCCAACTACGGGTCAGTGCAGAGACCTGGCCAACTACGGGTCAGTTAGAGACCTGGCCAACTACGGGTCAGTCAGAGACCTGGCCAACTACGGGTCAGTTAGAGACCTGGCCAACTACGGGTCAGTTAGAGACCTGGCCAACTACGGGTCAGTGCAGAGACCTGGCCAACTACGGGTCAGTGCAGAGACCTGGCCAACTACGGGTCAGTGCAGAGACCTGGCCAACTACTGGTCAGTCAGAGACCTGGCCAACTACGGGTCAGTTAGAGACCTGGCCAACTACGGGTCAGTTAGAGACCTGGCCAACTACGGGTCAGTGCAGAGACCTGGCCAACTACGGGTCAGTGCAGAGACCTGGCCAACTACGGGTCAGTGCAGAGACCTGGCCAACTACGGGTCAGTGCAGAGACCTGGCCAACTACGGGTCAGTCAGAGACCTGGCCAACTACGGGTCAGTCAGCAGTATGTTTGTGTAGAGCACTGCCTCTTCTGTCCCCTGGCCTAACTAACCCCAACCCTGTCCAGGTGGTGGCCTGCAGAGATCCATCACCCTCGGAACATCCCCACCAACATCCAGCACCTTCGCCACGAGATCGGAGAGTTTCCAGTCTTCTTCTTTGGTTCTAAGGACTACTTCTGGACGCATCAGGGCCGAGTTTTCCCCTACATGGAGGGAGACCGGGGCAGCAGGTTCCAGAAGAATGGGATAGGGAAGGTCTTCAAGAACGGTGAGCTGGAATATATAGCCCAACCCGATCTTGATAATATTGTATCCTCTAAGCCAGGGTTTTCCTAACTCTGTCCTGCCACTCCCCCACCTGTTGTGTCGTGCCTAGGAACAGCCCTTAGCCGTGGTATATTGGCCATATACCACACCTCTTTAGGCCTTATTGCTTTATTATAGTATCACTTGCAGTAACTATCAAAATGCATACATGGTCAAAAGTATGTGGACACGAATACATTTAAATTCAGTTTTTCACGATTCCTGACATTTAATCCAAGTACAAATTCCCTGTCTTAGGTCAGTTAGGATCACCACTTCATTTTAAGAATGTGGAATGTCAGAATAATAGTAGAGAGAATTATTTATTTCAGCTTTTATTTCTTTCATCACATTCCCAGTGGGTCAGAAGTTTACATACACTCAATTAGTATTTGGTAGCATTGCCTTTAAATTGTTTAACCTGGGTCAAATGTTTCGGCTCGCCTCCCACAAGCTTCCCACAACAAGTTGGGTGAATTTTGGCCCATTCCTCCTGACAGAGCTGGTGTAACTGAGTCAGGTTTGTAGGCCTCCTTGCTCGCACACACTTTTTCAGTTCGGCCCACAAATGTTCTATGGGATTGAGGTCAGGGCTTTGATGGCCGCTCCAATACCTTGACTTTGTTGTCCTTGAGCCATTTTGCCACAACTTTGGAAGTATGCTTGGGGTCATTGTCCATTTGGAAGACCCATTTGCGACCAAGCTTTAACTTCCTGACTGATGTCTTGAGATGTTGCTTCAATATATCCACATAATTGTCCTTCCTCATGATGCCATCTATTTTGTGAAGTTGTCGTGGTATTTTCCTGTATTACTCAATGAAGAGAGAGCAAACCACACACAAATCAGAGTTATATTATAAAGTCCATCTCTCAGATCAATTCAGTGTCTATAAATGAATTCTCTGAGAGTCCTTACAAAACAATTCATTCCATCTTTTATAGCCAAGATACACCCCTCTCAACTCACATGACGAATAACAGATCTTAGGAACATTACAAATAACCTTTTACTTGAAATAGGAGTATCCCATAGCTAGATAGCATTAGCTATAAATTATCGTTCAGTTTGGTCTCCTAAGACGAGGTTCCAATCTCGTGCTTGGTACCAAAACATTACCTCATCCAATGGCATATATCAATTGTCAATTCTAGATACTCCCATCTCAAATACACCCCCTCCTGGACAAGCTCAGAAAGGGGAGTGATTCTCTAGGTCATATACCATGAAAGATAAGTTCAACACATCAGAGGGGTAATACAATGGTTCCAGACACTGCCATTCTCCTCCCCTCTCTGGGCCCCAAGTTACTTTTCCCTAGAGAGAAAGGAAAATGCAACTGCCCACAGTATAGTCCAAAAAGAGACATTCTAACTGACAAGTATTCCATGTAAGCATAATATGAAGATAAATAAAACATCTTATTTATCTATGTTACCTAACTAATTCTGATTCAGCCACGACAAAGTGCACCAGTCCCTCCTGCAGCAAAGCTCTCAACATGATGCTGTCACCCGTGCTTTGCATTTGGGATGGTGTTCTTCGGCTTGCAAGCCTCCCCCTTTTTTCTCCAAACATAACGATGGTCATTATGGCCAAACAGTTCTATTTTTGTTTGGACATTTCTCCAAAAAGTACAATCTTTGTCCCCATGTACAGTTGCAAACCGTAGTCTGGCTTTTTTATGGTGGTTTTGGAGCAGTGGCTTCTTCCTTGCTGAGCGGCCTTTCAGGTTATGTCGATATAGGACTGGTTTTACTGGGGATATAGATACTTTTGTACCTGTTTCCTCCAGCATCTTCACAAGGTCCGTTGCTGCTGTTCTGGGATTGATTTGCACTTTTCACACCAAAGTACATTCATCTCTAGGAGACAGAACGCGTCTCCTTCCTGAGCGGTATGATGGCTGCGTGGTCCCATGGTGTTTATACTTGCGTACTATTGTTTGTACAGATGGACGTGGTACCTTCAGGCGTTTGGAAATTGCTCCCAAAGATGAACCAGACTTGTGGTCTACAATTTTTTTTTCTGAGGTCTTGGCTGATCTCTTTTGATTTTCCCATGATGCAAGGAGGCACTGAGTTTGAAGGTAGGCCTTGAAATACATCCCCAGGTACACCTCCAATTGACTCATGATGTCAGAAGCTTCTAAAGCCGTGACATAATTTTCTGGAATTTTCCAAGCTGTTTAAAGGCACCGTCGACTTAGTGGATGTAAACTTTGACCCACTGGATTTGTGATACAGTGAATTATAAGTGAAATAATCTGCCTGTAAACAATTGTTGGAAAAATTACTTGTCATACACAAAGTAGATGTCCTAACCAACTTGCCAAAATTATAGTTTGTTGACAAAAATTTTGTTGAGTGGTTGAAAAATTAGTTTTAATGACTCCAACCTAATGTATGTAAACTTCTGACTTCAACAGTGTATATATATATCACTTACTATATATGTAGTTGTATGCTATAAGTGATATCATATTTTCATACAGTTTGGTTAAAAGTTTGGACACGTACTCATGCCATGGTTTAGCTTTTTCTCTCACTGTTTTCTACATTGTAGATTAATAGTGAAGACAAGCTATGAAATAACACATATGGAATCATGTAGTAACCAAAAAAGTGTTAAACAAATCAACATGTATATTAGATTCTTCAAAGTAGCCACCCTTTGCCTTGACAGCTTTGCACACTCTTGGCATTCCCAACCAACTTCATGAGGTAGTCACCTGTAATGCATTTCAATTAACAGGTGTGCCTTGCTAAAAGTTACATTGTGGAATTTCTTTCCTTAATGCGTTTGAGCCAATCAGTTGTGTTGATTGTGACAAGGTAAGCGTGGTAAACAGAAGATAGCCCTATTTGGTAAAAGACCAAGTCCATGTTATTATTTATTATAAAAAAATAAATGCTTAATAAATTGAAACTTTAACTAGGAAAGTCAGTTAAGAACAAATTCTTATTTACAATGACGGCGTACACCGGCCAAACCAGGAAGACGCTGGGCCAATTGTGCGCCGCCATATGGGACTCCCGTACACGGCCGGCTGCTCACAATTGGCCCAGCGTCATCCAGGTTTTGGCCGGGGTAGGCCGTCAAAAAGAATCAGTCGCTGTAGTAGCTGACGTCTATAATGTTGAGTCATCCGCATACATACACACTGGCTTTACTCAAAGCCAGTGGCATGTCATTAGTAAAGATTGGAAAAAGTAGGTGGCCTAGACAGCTGCCCTGGGGAATTCCTGAATCTACCTGGATTATGTTGGAGAGGCTTCCATTAATGAACACCCTCTGTGTTCTGTTAGACAGGTAACTATTTATCCACATTATAGCAGGGGGTGTAAAGCCATAACACATTATAGCAGGGGGTGTAAAGCCACAACACATTATAGCAGGGGGTGTAAAGCCATAACACATTATAGCAGGGGGTGTAAAGCCATAACACATTATAGCAGGGGGTGTAAAGCCATAACACATACATTTTTCTAGCAGCAGACTATGATCTATAATGTGAAAAGCTGCACTAAAGTCTAACAAGACAGCCCCCACAATCTTTTTATCATCAATTTCGCTCAGCCAATTAGTAAAATCAATTTTTATTGTCCACATACACATGGTTAGCAGATGTTATTGGTCACATGGTTAGCAGATGTTATTGGTCACATGGTTAGCAGATGTTATTGGTCACATGGTTAGCAGATGTTATTGGTCACATGGTTAGCAGATGTTACTGGTCCCATGGTTAGCAGATGTTATTGGTCACATGGTTAGCAGATGTTACTGGTCCCATGGTTAGCAGATGTTATTGGTCACATGGTTAGCAGATGTTACTGGTCCCATGGTTAGCAGATGTTATTGGTCACATGGTTAGCAGATGTTACTGGTCACATGGTTAGCAGATGTTATTGGTCACATGGTTAGCAGATGTTATTGTGTAGTGAAATGCTTATGCTTCTAGATCTGACAGTGCAGCAGTATCTAACAGGTTTTGTTGTGGAATTGTTAGATATTACCTAATACACACAATCTAGTAATGGAATGGGATAAGAATATATATAAGTTTAAAATATATGGATGAGCAGTGACAGAGCGGCTAAGACGCAACAGATAGTGAAGGATACAGTATACATATATATACATATGAGATGAGTAATGCGAGATATGTAAACATTAAAGTGACTAGTGTTCCATTAAAGTGGCCAATGATATCAAGTCTGTAGGTAGGCAGCAGCCTCTCTGTGCTAGTGATGGCTATTTAACAATCGGATGGCCTTGAGATAGAAGCTGTTTTTCAGTCTCTCGGTCCCAGCTTTGATGCACCTGTACTGACCTCGCCTTCTGGATGGAAGCGGGGTGAACAGGCAGTGGCTCGGGTGGTTGTTGTCCTTGATGATCTTGTTGGCCTTCCTGTGACATCAGGTGGTGTAGGTTTCCTGGAGGGCAGGTAGTTTGCCCCCGGTGATGCGTTGTGCAGACCGCACCACACTCTGGACAGCTCTGCGGTTGTGGGAAGTGCATTTGCTGTACCAGGTGATGCTACAGGATGCTATCAATTGTACATCTGCAAAAGTTTTAGGTGACAAGCCACATTTCTTCAGCCTCCTGAGGTTGAAAAGGTGCTGTTGCGCCTTCACCACACTGTCTGTGTGAGTGGACCATTTCAGTTTGTCCGTGATGTGTACGCAGAGGAACTTACCTTTCCACCTTCTCCACTGCTGTCCAGTCGATGTGGATAGGGGGCTGCTCCCTCTGTTGTTTCCTGAAGTCCACGATCATCTTTTGTCTTGTTGACGTTGAGTGAGAGGATATTTTTTCCTGACACCACACTCCGAGGGCCCTCACCTCCCTCTAGGCTGTCTTGTCGTTTTTGGTAATCAAGCCTACCACTGTTGTGTCATCTGCAAACTTGATGATTGAGTTGGAGGCGTGCATGGCCACGCAGTCGTGGGTGAACAGGGAGTACAGGAGGGGGCTGAGCACGCACCCTTGTGGGGCCCCAGTGTTGACACCTGGGGGCGGCCCGTCAGGAAGTCCAGGACCCAGTTGCACAGGGCGGGGTCGAGACCCAGGGTCTCAAGCTTGATGAGTTTGGAGGGTACTATGGGTACAATGGCAAGTGGGTCTAGGGTGACAGGCAGGATGGAGGTGATATGATCCTTGACTCGTCTCTCAAAGCACTTCATGATGACAGTCTACGGGGCGGTAGTCGTTTAGTTCAGTTATCTTTGCCTTCTTGAGTACAGGAACAACGGCGGCCATCTTGAAGCATGTGGGTACAGTAGATTGGGATAGGGAGAGGTTTAATATGCCTGTAAGCACACCAGCCAGCTGGTCTGCGCATGCTCTGAGCGCATGCGCAATACATTGGCCAATCGGTTGTGAAGCCAGACTTACTGGCCAATCGGTTGTGAAGCCAGACTTACTGGCCATTCCTTTTGGATCATCTCTCTCAACCATAAAATGTTTTAATTCCTCAACGTTTTTAGTAATTTTCTTAAACGGGTGCAGTAACTGGAATAGTGTCTGGTTGCTCCACATTACACACCACAGACAAACAAATATTCTTTACGTCAACAACATAGGAATCACTACAAAACATATACACTATATTAGACCTTTGGAACTTTGGTTTTCATAGATATTGCCACTATATTGTGATCACTACATCCGATGGATTTGGATACTGGTTTAAAGCACATTTCTGTAGCATTAGTAAAGATTAGATGTTGATGATTTTATTCCTGTGCTGTTTGTAACTACCCTGGTAGGTTGACTGATAACCTGAACGCAGGCACTGGTAACAGTTTGAAGCTTTGTCTTTCAACTCCCCTGGTATAATGTACATTTTCTGAACCATAATGACAACTCAGTGTCACAAGGGTAGACATTAACTGAGCTGGGCTTGGGTCATTGATAAGTCATTCTCTCAACGTATAATGCTGTGAAAGGATCCAGGAACCCAAATGATTTGTCAACAAAAGTTACACCCATTAAACTGCAATCACGTAGCCAGTTGTGAAGAGAGAATCCTGCTAAAGTGTTCAATGCCACAATTCAGAGAGGGCACAGGGCCAGATGTGGTCAGAGAGGGCACAGGGCCAGATGTGGTCAGAGAGGGCACAGGGCCAGATGTGGTCAGAGAGGGCACAGGGCCAGATGTGGTCAGAGAGGGCACAGGGCCAGATGTGGTCAGAGAGGGCACAGGGCCAGATGTGGTCAGAGAGGGCACAGGGCCAGATGTGGTCAGAGAGGGCACAGGGCCAGATGTGGTCAGAGAGGGCACAGGGCCAGATGTGGTCAGAGAGGGCACAGGGCCAGATGTGGTCAGAGAGGGCACAGGGCCAGATGTGGTCAGAGAGGGCACAGGGCCAGATGTGGTCAGAGAGGGCACAGGGCCAGATGTGGTCAGAGAGGGCACAGGGCCAGATGTGGTCAGAGAGGGCACAGGGCCAGATGTGGTCAGAGAGGGCACAGGGCCAGATGTGGTCAGAGAGGGCACAGGGCCAGATGTGGTCAGAGAGGGCACAGGGCCAGATGTGGTCAGAGAGGGCACAGGGCCAGATGTGGTCAGAGAGGGCACAGGGCCAGATGTGGTCAGAGAGGGCACAGGGCCAGATGTGGTCAGAGAGGGCACAGGGCCAGATGTGGTCAGAGAGGGCACAGGGCCAGATGTGGTCAGAGAGGGCACAGGGCCAGAGAGGGCACAGGGCCAGAGAGGGCACAGGGCCAGATGTGGTCAGGAGAGGCCACAGGGCCAGAGAGGGCACAGGGCCAGAGAGGGCACAGGGCCAGAGAGGGCACAGGGCCAGAGAGGGCACAGGGCCAGATGTGGTCAGGAGAGGCCACAGGGCCAGAGAGGGCACAGGGCCAGAGAGGGCACAGGGCCAGAGAGGGCACAGGGCCAGATGTGGCCAGAGAGGGCACAGGGTCAGATGTGGTCAGAGAGGGCACAGGGCCAGATGTGGTCAGAGAGGGCACAGGGCCAGATGTGGCCAGAGAGGGCACAGGGCCAGAGAGGGCACAGGGCCAGAGAGGGCACAGGGCCAGAGAGGGCACAGGGCCAGAGAGGGCACAGGGCCAGAGAGGGCACAGGGCCAGATGTGGTCAGGAGAGGGCACAGGGCCAGATGTGGTCAGGAGAGGGCACAGGGCCACATGTGATGGGTATTTTATTAGTGTCTAGCAGAGAGCCAATCAGCTCACATTTCTTGCCATGGAGCACGAAAAACTTTTAATTTTGACCAAAAGTAAGTGTCAATATCTAAGGCACCTGCAAGTTCCCGGACATTTCTGGGGGGAATGGCCCTAGCCCTCACCCTCCGATCCACTAGGTCCCAGACGTGCTCAATGGGATTGAGGTCCTGGCTCTTCGCTGGCCATGGCAGAACACTGACATTCCTGTCTTGCAGGAAATCAGCCTTACTGCTCGTTCTGTGCGTGGTGGCATTGTCATGTTGGAGGGTCATGTCAGGATGAGCCTGCAGGAAGGGTACCACATGAGGGAGGAGGATGTCTTCCCTGTAACGCACAGCGTTGAGATTGCCTGCAATGACAACAAGCTCAGTCCGATGATGCTGTGACACACCGCCCCAAACCATGACGGACCCTCCACCTCCAAATCGATCCCGCTCCAGAGTACAGGCCTCGGTGTAACGCTCATTCCTTCGATGATAAACGCAAATTCGATCATCACCCCTTGTGAGACAAGACGGCGACTCGTCAGTAAAGAACACTTTTTGCCAGTCCTGTCTGGTCCAGCGACGGTGGGTTTGTGCCCATAGGCAACGTTGTTGCTGGTGATGTCTGGTGAGAACCTGCCTTACAACAGGCCTACAAGCCCTCAGTCCAGCCTCTCTCAGCCTATTGCGGACAGTCTGAGCACTGATGGAGGGATTGTGCGTTCCTGGTGTAAATGGGGCTGTTGTTGCCATCCTGTACCTATCCCGCAAGTGTGATGTACCGATCCTGTGCAGGTGTTGTTACATGTGGTCTGCCACTGTGAGGACGATCAGCTGTCCGTCCTGTCTCCCTGTAGCGCTGTCTTAGCCGTCTCACAGTACGGACGTTGCAATTTATTGCCCTGGCCACATTTGCCGTCCTCATGCCTCCTTGAAGCATGCCTAAGGCTCTTTCACGCAGATAAGGGACCCTGGGCATCTTTCTTTGGTGTTTTTCAGAGTCAGTAGTAGAAAGGCCTCCTAAGTTTTCATAACTGTGACCTTAATTGCCTACCGTCTGTAAGCTGTTAGTGTCTTAACAACCGTTCCACAGGTGCAGGTTCATTAATAGTTTATGGTTCATTGAACAAGCATGGGAAACAGTGTTACAACCCTTTACAATGAAGATCTGTGAAGTTATTTGGATTTTTACTAATTATCTTTGAAAGACAGTGTCCTGAAAAGGGCCGTTTCTTTTTTTTTGCTGAGTTTATATTAATATAATTTTGGTTATAATATAACTACATGTTATAGTGTAACTGTAAGAGGACAGAATATAACAATATAATCTCTCTCCAGCGCTGTTGGAGGCGGAGACTCGCTTCAAGGAGATCAAGATGGAACGGGAGACCAAGGAGGCGCAGGAGAACAACAGGAAACCACCTCCGTACAAATACATCAAGGTCTGAACGCTATAACCCTTTAACGGTACTCTTCTGTCGTGAAACTGTCTAACTCAGTCCAGTTTTGATATATCACATGTATGTAATAGTTGTTCTCCCCTGTGTGTGTGTTCTGCAGATCAACAAGCCGTGTGGCCGGGTGCAGGTCTATACAGCTGACGTGTCGGAGATCCCCAAGTGTAACTGTAAGCCCACGGACGAGAAGCCGTGTGGATATGAGTCAGAATGCCTGAACAGGATGTTGATGTACGAGTGCCACCCTCAGGTCTGTCCCAACGCAGAGCGATGTTGCAACCAGGACTTCACCAAGAGACACTACCCAGAGACTAAGATCATCAAGACTGCTGGCAAGGGCTGGGGTCTGGTGGCACTACGGGATATTAAGAAGGTATATTTATTATATATACAGTGCATTTGGAAAGTATTCAGACCCCTTGACTCTTTCTACATGTTACTTTACAGCCTTATTCTAAAATGGATTAAATCGTTTTTTTCCTCATCAATCTACACACGATACCACATGACAAAGCAAAACAGCATTTTTAGAATTTTTCAAATGTATTAAAAATAAATAATATTAAATGTATCAAGTATTCAGAGCCTTTACTCAGTGCTTTGTTGAAGCACCTTTGGCAGCGATTACAACCTCGGGTCTTCTTGGGTATGACGCTACAAGCTTGGCAGACCTGTATTTGGGGAGTTTCTCCCATTCTTCTCTGCAGATCCTCTCAAGCTCTGTCAGGTTGGATGGGGAGCGTCGCTGCACAGCTATTTTCAGGTCTCTCCAGAGATGTTCGATCGGGTTCAAGTCCGGGCTCTGGCTGGGCCACTCAAGGACATTCAGAGACTTGTCCCGAAGCCACTCCTACGTTGTCTTGGCTGTGTGCTTAGGGTCATTGTCCTGTTGGAAGGTGAACCTTCGCACCAATCTGAGGTCCTGAGTGCTCTGGAGCAGGTTTTCATCAAAGATTTCTGTACTTTGCTTGGTTCATCAGACCAGAAAATCTTGTTCCTCATGGTCTGAGAATCCTTTAAGTGCCTTTTGGCAAACTCCAAGCGGGCTGTCATGTGCCTTTTACTGAGGAGTTGCTTCCGTCTGGCCACTCTACCATAAAGGACTGATTGATGGAGTGCTGCAGAGATGGTTGTCCTTCTGGAAGGTTCTCCCATCTCCACAGAATAACTCTGGAGCTCTGTCAGAGTGACCATCGGGTTCTTTGCCACCTCCCTGACCAAGGCTCTTCTCCCCCGATTGCTCAGTTTGGGCAGGCAACCAGCTCTAGGAAGAGTCTTGGTGGTTCCAAACTTCTTCCCTTTAAGAATGATGGAGGCCACTGTGTCCTTGGGGACCTTCAATGATGCAGAAATGTTTTGGTCCCCTTCCCCAGATCTGTTCCTCGACACAATCCTTTCGTCTCGGAGCTCTAAGGACAATTCCTTTGACCTCATGACTTGGTTTTTGCTCTGACATGCACTGTCAACTGTGGGACCTTATATAGACAGGTTTATGCCTTTCCAAATCATGTCCAATCAATTGAATTTACCACAAGTGGACTCCAATCAAGTTGTAGAAACATCTCAAAGAGGATCAATGGAAACAGGAAGCACCTGAGCTCAATTTTTAGAGTCTCATAGCAAAATGTCTGAATACTTATGTAAATAACGTATTTCCGTTTGCAAAAATATAAACCTTTTCGCTTTGTCATTATTGGGTATTGTGTGACAATTTTGATGTATTTTTAATTTAATCCATTTTAGAATAAGGCTGTAACGTAACACTATACCTTAATATCGTTTCGTCTCGTGGCTATGACCATGTCACAGCCATGATAAACATGTCATGACACTTTTCTTAAATATATTATAGATATTTATATTATTATACAAAAGATGAGGAGAGGCTCAGTGGAGTTTATAAAAGATGACCAAATCAAATCTGTCACATGCGCCGAATACAACCGGTGTAGACCTTACTGAAATGCTTACTGACGAGCCCTTAACCAACCGGTGTAGACCTTACTGAAATGCTTACTGACGAGCCCTTAACCAACCGGTGTAGACCTAACTGAAATGCTTACTGACGAGCCCTTAACCAACCGGTGTAGACCTAACTGAAATGCTTACTGACGAGCCCTTAACCAACCGGTGTAGACCTTACTGTGAAATGCTTACTGACGAGCCCTTAACCAACCGGTGTAGACCTTACTGTGAAATGCTTACTGACGAGCCCTTAACCAACCGGTGTAGACCTTACTGTGAAATGCTTACTGACGAGCCCTTAACCAACCGGTGTAGACCTTACTGTGAAATGCTTACTGACGAGCCCTTAACCAACCGGTGTAGACCTTACTGTGAAATGCTTACTGACGAGCCCTTAACCAACCGGTGTAGACCTAACTGAAATGCTTACTGACGAGCCCTTAACCAACCGGTGTAGACCTTACTGTGAAATGCTTACTGACGAGCCCTTAACCAACCGGTGTAGACCTTACTGTGAAATGCTTACTGACGAGCCCTTAACCAACCGGTGTAGACCTTACTGTGAAATGCTTACTGACGAGCCCTTAACCAACCGGTGTAGACCTTACTGTGAAATGCTTACTGACGAGCCCTTAACCAACCGGTGTAGACCTTACTGTGAAATGCTTACTGACGAGCCCTTAACCAACCGGTGTAGACCTTACTGTGAAATGCTTACTGACGAGCCCTTAACCAACCGGTGTAGACCTTACTGTGAAATGCTTACTGACGAGCCCTTAACCAACCGGTGTAGACCTTACTGTGAAATGCTTACTGACGAGCCCTTAACCAACCGGTGTAGACCTTACTGTGAAATGCTTACTGACGAGCCCTTAACCAACCGGTGTAGACCTTACTGTGAAATGCTTACTGACGAGCCCTTAACCAACCGGTGTAGACCTTACTGTGAAATGCTTACTGACGAGCCCTTAACCAACCGGTGTAGACCTTACTGTGAAATGCTTACTGACGAGCCCTTAACCAACCGGTGTAGACCTTACTGTGAAATGCTTACTGACGAGCCCTTAACCAACCGGTGTAGACCTTACTGTGAAATGCTTACTGACGAGCCCTTAACCAACCGGTGTAGACCTTACTGTGAAATGCTTACTGACGAGCCCTTAACCAACCGGTGTAGACCTTACTGTGAAATGCTTACTGACGAGCCCTTAACCAACCGGTGTAGACCTTACTGTGAAATGCTTACTGACGAGCCCTTAACCAACCGGTGTAGACCTTACTGAAATGCTTACTGACGAGCCCTTAACCAACCGGTGTAGACCTTACTGAAATGCTTACTGACGAGCCCTTAACCAACCGGTGTAGACCTTACTGAAATGCTTACTGACGAGCCCTTAACCAACCGGTGTAGACCTTACTGAAATGCTTACTGACGAGCCCTTAACCAACCGGTGTAGACCTTACTGAAATGCTTACTGACGAGCCCTTAACCAACCGGTGTAGACCTTACTGTGAAATGCTTACTGACGAGCCCTTAACCAACCGGTGTAGACCTTACTGTGAAATGCTTACTGATGAGCCCTTAACCAACCGGTGTAGACCTTACTGTGAAATGCTTACTGACGAGCCCTTAACCAACCGGTGTAGACCTTACTGTGAAATGCTTACTGACGAGCCCTTAACCAACCGGTGTAGACCTTACTGAAATGCTTACTGACGAGCCCTTAACCAACCGGTGTAGACCTTACTGAAATGCTTACTGACGAGCCCTTAACCAACCGGTGTAGACCTTACTGAAATGCTTACTGACGAGCCCTTAACCAACCGGTGTAGACCTTACTGAAATGCTTACTGACGAGCCCTTAACCAACCGGTGTAGACCTTACTGAAATGCTTACTGACGAGCCCTTAACCAACCGGTGTAGACCTTACTGTGAAATGCTTACTGACGAGCCCTTAACCAACCGGTGTAGACCTTACTGTGAAATGCTTACTGATGAGCCCTTAACCAACCGGTGTAGACCTTACTGTGAAATGCTTACTGACGAGCCCTTAACCAACCGGTGTAGACCTTACTGAAATGCTTACTGACGAGCCCTTAACCAACCGGTGTAGACCTTACTGAAATGCTTACTGACGAGCCCTTAACCAACCGGTGTAGACCTTACTGAAATGCTTACTGACGAGCCCTTAACCAACCGGTGTAGACCTTACTGAAATGCTTACTGACGAGCCCTTAACCAACCGGTGTAGACCTTACTGAAATGCTTACTGACGAGCCCTTAACCAACCGGTGTAGACCTTACTGTGAAATGCTTACTGACGAGCCCTTAACCAACCGGTGTAGACCTTACTGTGAAATGCTTACTGACAAGCCAACAATGCAGTACAAGAAATAGTTAAGAAAATATTTACTAAAAACTAAAGTAATAAAATAACAATGGCTATATACAGGGGTTACTGGTACCGAGGAAATTCTTTGGCCTTCCTCTGACACCGCCTGGTATAGAGGTCCTGGATGTCAGGAAGCTTGGTACCAGTGGTGTACTGGGCCGTACACACTACCCTCTGTAGCGCCTTATGGTCGGATGCCGAGCAGTTGCCGTACCAGGCGGTGATGCAACCAGTCAGGATGCCCTCAGGTGCGGCTTTAGAACTTTTTAAGGATCTGGGGATCCATTCCAAATATTTTCAGTCTCCTGAAGGGGAAAAGGTGTTGTCTTGGTGTGTTTGGACCATGATAGTTCGTTGGTGGGCAACAAGGAACTTGACTGTCTCAACCCGCTCCATTACAGCCCAGTCGATGGGGATGGGCTGGGCTCTCCTTTTCCTGTAGTCCACGATCAGCTCCCTTTGTCACGTTGAGGGAGAGGTTGTTGTCCTGGCACCACACTGCCAGGTCTCTGACCTCCTCCCTATAGGCTGTCATTGTTGTCGGTGATCAGGCCTACCACTGTTGTCGTCAGCAAACTTAATGATGGTGTTGGAGTCATGCGTGGCCACTCAGTCGTGGGTGAACAACGAGTACAGGAGGGGACTGAGCACGCACCACTGAGGGGTCCCCATGTTAAGGGTCAGCGTGGCAGATGTGTTACCTATCCTTACCACCTGGGGGCGGCCCGTCAGGAAGTCCAGGATCCAGTTGCAGAGGGAGGTGTTTAGTCCCAGGGTCCTTAGCTTAGTGATGAGCTTTGTGGGCACTATGGTGTTGAACGCTGAGCTGTAGTTAATGAACAGCATTCTCATATAGGTGTTCCTTTTGTCCAGGTGGGAAAGGGCAGTGTGGAGTGGAATGGAGATTGCGTCATCTGTGGATCTGTTGGGGCGGTATGCGAATTGGAGTGGGTCTAGGGTTTCTGGGGTGATGGTGTTGATGTGATCCATGACCAGCCTTTCAAAGCACTAGATGGCGATCAGTAATCTGATTGGTGAATGCCTCCGCAGGGTGAGTTTGTGAATGAGTACATCGGAGAGCTGATCGATGAAGAGGAATGTCGCTCCAGGATCAAGTACTACCAGGAGAACGACATCACTCACTTCTACATGCTCACCATCGACAAGGTAAACTATGACATCATCACTATCCTCCCTGGTGTAGTACGCTATCCTCCCTGGTGTAGTACACTATCCTCCCTGGTGTAGTACACTATCCTCCCTGGTGTAATACGCTATCCTCCCTGGTGTAGTACACTATCCTCCCTGGTGTAGTACACTATCCTCCCTGGTGTAATACACTATCCTCCCTGGTGTAGTACGCTATCCTCCCTGGTGTAGTACGCTATCCTCCCTGGTGTAGTACACTATCCTCCCTGGTGTAGTACGCTATCCTCCCTGGTGTAATACGCTATCCTCCCTGGTGTAGTACGCTATCCTCCCTGGTGTAGTACGCTATCCTCCCTGGTGTAGTACGCTATCCTCCCTGGTGTAGTACGCTATCCTCCCTGGTGTAGTACGCTATCCTCCCTGGTGTAGTACGCTATCCTCCCTGGTGTAGTACGCTATCCTCCCTGGTGTAATACACTATCCTCCCTGGTGTAATACACTATCCTCCCTGGTGTAGTACGCTATCCTCCCTGGTGTAATACGCTATCCTCCCTGGTGTAGTACACTATCCTCCCTGGTGTAATACGCTATCCTCCCTGGTGTAGTACGCTATCCTCCCTGGTGTAGTACGCTATCCTCCCTGGTGTAGTACGCTATCCTCCCTGGTGTAGTACGCTATCCTCCCTGGTGTAATACGCTACCCTCCCTGGTGGGTAGTACGCTATCCTCCCTGGTGTAGTACGCTATCCTCCCTGGTGTAGTACGCTATCCTCCCTGGTGTAGTACGCTATCCTCCCTGGTGTAGTACGCTATCCTCCCTGGTGTAATACGCTACCCTCCCTGGTGGGTAGTACGCTATCCTCCCTGGTGTAGTACACTATCCTCCCTGGTATAGTACACTATCCTCCCTGGTGTAGTACACTATCCTCCCTGGTGTAATACACTATCCTCCCTGGTGTAATACGCTATCCTCCCTGGTGTAATACGCTATCCTCCCTGGTGTAATACGCTATCCTCCCTGGTGTAGTACGCTATCCTCCCTGGTGTAATACGCTATCCTCCCTGGTGTAGTACGCTATCCTCCCTGGTGTAATACACTATCCTCCCTGGTGTAGTACACTATCCTCCCTGGTGTAATACGCTATCCTCCCTGGTGTAGTACGCTATCCTCCCGGGTGGGTAGTACGCTATCCTGCCTGGTGGGTAGTACGCTATCCTCCCGGGTGGGTAGTACGCTATCCTCCCGGGTGGGTAGTACGCTATCCTCCCGGGTGGGTAGTACGCTATCCTCCCGGGTGGGTAGTACGCTATCCCTCCCTGGTGGGTAGTACGCTATCCTCCCGGGTGGGTAGTACGCTATCCCTCCCTGGTGGGTAGTACGCTATCCCTCCCTGGTGGGTAGTACGCTACCCTCCCTGGTGGGTAGTACGCTATCCTCCCTGGTGGGTAGTACGCTATCCCTCCCTGGTGGGTAGTACGCTATCCCTCCCTGGTGGGTAGTACGCTATCCCTCCCTGGTGGGTAGTACGCTATCCCTCCCTGGTGGGTAGTACGCTATCCCTCCCTGGTGGGTAGTACGCTATCCCTCCCTGGTGGGTAGTACGCTATCCCTCCCGGGTGGGTAGTACGCTATCCCTCCCGGGTGGGTAGTAACGCCGCTATCCCTCCCGGGTGGGTAGTACGCTATCCCTCCCGGGTGGGTAGTACGCTATCCCTCCCGGGTGGGTAGTACGCTATCCCTCCCGGGTGGGTAGTACGCTATCCCTCCCGGGTGGGTAGTACGCTATCCCTCCCGGGTGGGTAGTACGCTATCCCTCCCGGGTGGGTAGTACGCTATCCCTCCCGGGTGGGTAGTACGCTATCCCTCCCGGGTGGGTAGTACGCTATCCCTCCCTCTCGTGTAGTAAATTACATTTTTTGTCATTTAGCGGATGCTCAAATCCAGAGCGATTTACTGCATTCTTTTTAAAATAGCCAGGTGGGACAGCCACATATAGACAGCTACTTTATTAAGGACCAATATACTTACTATCAGCGTATCAGAGCTAGTAAGTGGGGGATGTGGTATTATTTAAAATACTTACTGAAGGGAGGGTTTCAGATGTTTTGGGAAGATGGGCAGGGACTCTGAAGATGGGCAGGGACTCTGAAGATGGGCAGGGACTCTGAAGATGGACAGGGACTCTGCTGTCCTAGCGTCAGGGGGAAAGCGTTCCACCATTGGGGTGCCAGGATAGAGCTGTCTGCTCCAGCATTGGAGGACCTGCCTGTCTGTGGCTGTGTCCTTGTCTGCCGGAGCCAGAGGAACAGTATTGTTTTGGGGATGTTACACTCAAGACCTCTGTGACATTACAGAAAACAATACTACATACTCTATAGCTATAGCTGTAGCTCTACTTCAATACTACACATCTGTAGCTCTACTTTAATACTGCACATCTGTAGCTCTACTTCAATACTACACATCTGTAGCTCTACTTTAATACTGCACATCTGTAGCTCTGCTTCAATACTACACATCTATAGCTGTAGCTCTACTTTAATACTACACATGTGTAGCTCTACTTTAATACTACACATCTATAGCTGTAGCTCTACTTCAATACTACACATCTATAGCTGTAGCTCTACTTTAATACTACACATCTATAGCTGTAGCTCTACTTTAATACTGTACATCTGTAGCTCTGCTTCAATACTACACATCTATAGCTGTAGCTCTACTTTAATACTACACATCTGTAGCTCTACTTTAATACTGCACATCTGTAGCTCTGCTTTAATACTGCACATCTGTAGCTGTAGCTCTGCTTCAATACTACACATCTATAGCTGTAGCTCTACTTTAATACTACACATCTGTAGCTCTACTTCAATACTACACATCTATAGCTGTAGCTCTACTTCAATACTACACATCTATAGCTGTAGCTCTACTTCAATACTACACATCTGTAGCTCTGCTTCAATACTACACATCTGTAGCTCTGCTTCAATACTACACATCTATAGCTGTAGCTCTACTTTAATACTGCACATCTGTAGCTCTGCTTCAATACTACACATCTATAGCTGTAGCTCTGCTTCAATACTACACATCTGTAGCTCTGCTTCAATACTACACATCTATAGCTGTAGCTCTACTTTAATACTACACATCTGTAGCTCTACTTCAATACTACACATCTATAGCTGTAGCTCTACTTTAATACTGCACATCTGTAGCTCTGCTTTAATACTACACATCTGTAGCTCTACTTTAATACTACACATCTATAGCTGTAGTCTACTATCTATACTACACTCGCACTCTGTAGCTCTACTTTAATACTGTACATCTGTAGCTCTGCTTCAATACTACACATCTATAGGATTAGCTCTGCTTCAATACTACACATCTATAGCTGTAGCTCTACTTTAATACTACACATCTGTAGCTCTACTTCATACTACACATCTATAGCTGTAGCTCTACTTCAATACTACACATCTATAGCTTGTAGCTCTACTTCAATACTACACATCTATAGCTGTAGCTCTACTTCAATACTACACATCTATAGCTGTAGCTCTACTTTAATACTACACATCTGTAGCTCTACTTTAATACTGCACATCTGTAGCTCTGCTTCAATACTACACATCTATAGCTGTAGCTCTACTTTAATACTACACATCTGTAGCTCTACTTCAATACTACACATCTATAGCTGTAGCTCTACTTCAATACTACACATCTATAGCTGTAGCTCTGCTTCAATACTACACATCTATAGCTGTAGCTCTACTTTAATACTACACATCTGTAGCTCTGCTTCAATACTACACATCTATAGCTGTAGCTCTACTTCAATACTACACATCTGTAGCTCTGCTTCAATACTACACATCTGTAGCTCTACTTTAATACTGCACATCTGTAGCTCTGCTTCAATACTACACATCTATAGCTGTAGCTCTGCTTCAATACTACACATCTATAGCTGTAGCTCTACTTTAATACTACACATCTGTAGCTCTACTTCAATACTACACATCTATAGCTGTAGCTCTACTTCAATACTACCACATTTATAGCTGTAGCTCTACTTCAATACTACACATCTGTAGCTCTACTTCAATACTACACATCTGTAGCTCTGCTTCAATACTACACATCTATAGCTGTAGCTCTGCTTCAGTACTACACATCTATAGCTGTAGCTCTACTTTAATACTACACATCTGTAGCTCTACTTCAATACTACACATCTGTAGCTCTACTTCAATACTACACATCTGTAGCTCTACTTCAATACTACACATCTGTAGCTCTACTTCAATACTACACATCTATAGCTGTAGCTCTACTTTAATACTACACATCTGTAGCTCTACTTTAATACTGCACATCTGTAGCTCTGCTTTAATACTGCACATCTGTAGCTCTGCTTCAATACTACACATCTATAGCTGTAGCTCTGCTTCAATACTACACATCTATAGCTGTAGCTCTACTTTAATACTACACATCTGTAGCTCTACTTCAATACTACACATCTATAGCTGTAGCTCTACTTCAATACTACACATCTATAGCTGTAGCTCTACTTCAATACTACACATCTGTAGCTCTGCTTCAATACTACACATCTGTAGCTCTGCTTCAATACTACACATCTATAGCTGTAGCTCTACTTTAATACTGCACATCTGTAGCTCTGCTTCAATACTACACATCTATAGCTGTAGCTCTGCTTCATACTACACATCTGTAGCTCTGCTTCAACTACACATCTATCTGTAGCTCTACTTTAATACTACACATCTATAGCTCTACTTCAATACTACACATCTATAGCTGTAGCTCTACTTTAATACTGCACATCTGTAGCTCTGCTTCAATACTACACATCTGTAGCTCTACTTCAATACTACACATCTGTAGCTCTACTTCAATACTACACATATGTAGCTCTACTTCAATACTACACATCTATAGCTGTAGCTCTACTTTAATACTGCACATCTGTAGCTCTGCTTCAATACTACACATCTGTAGCTCTACTTTAATACTACACATCTATAGCTGTAGCTCTACTTTAATACTGCACATCTGTAGCTCTACTTTAATACTGCACATCTGTAGCTCTGCTTCAATACTACACATCTATAGATGTAGCTCTGCTTCAATACTACACATCTATAGCTGTAGCTCTACTTTAATACTACACATCTGTAGCTCTACTTCAATACTACACATCTATAGCTGTAGCTCTACTTCAATACTACACATCTATAGCTGTAGCTCTACTTCAATACTACACATCTATAGCTGTAGCTCTACTTCAATACTACACATCTATAGCTGTAGCTCTACATTAATACTACACATCTGTAGCTCTACTTTAATACTGCACATCTGTAGCTCTGCTTCAATACTACACATCTATAGCTGTAGCTCTACTTTAATACTACACATCTGTAGCTCTACTTTAATACTACACATCTGTAGCTCTACTTCAATACTACACATCTGTAGCTCTGCTTCAATACTACACATCTATAGCTGTAGCTCTGCTTCAGTACTACACATCTATAGCTGTAGCTCTACTTTAATACTACACATCTGTAGCTCTACTTCAATACTACACATCTGTAGCTCTACTTCAATACTACACATCTGTAGCTCTACTTCAATACTACACATCTGTAGCTCTACTTTAATACTACACATCTGTAGCTCTACTTCAATACTACACATCTATAGCTGTAGCTCTACTTTAATACTACACATCTGTAGCTCTACTTCAATACTACACATCTACAGCTGTAGCTCTGCTTCAATACTACACATCTATAGCTGTAGCTCTACTTTAATACTACACATCTGTAGCTCTGCTTCAATACTACACATCTATAGCTGTAGCTCTACTTCAATACTACACATCTATAGCTGTAGCTCTACTTTAATACTGCACATCTGTAGCTCTGCTTCAATACTACACATCTATAGCTGTAGCTCTACTTTAATACTGCACATCTGTAGCTCTGCTTCAATACTACACATCTATAGCTGTAGCTCTGCTTCAATACTACACATCTATAGCTGTAGCTCTACTTCAATACTACACATCTGTAGCTCTACTTAAATACTACACATCTATAGCTCTACTTCAATACTACACATCTATAGCTGTAGCTCTGCTTCAATACTACACATCTATAGCTGTAGCTCTACTTCAATACTACACATCTATAGCTGTAGCTCTACTTCAATACTACACATCTGTAGCTCTACTTTAATACTGCACATCTGTAGCTCTGCTTCAGTACTACACATCTATAGCTGTAGCTCTACTTTAATACTACACATCTGTAGCTCTACTTTAATACTACACATCTGTAGCTCTACTTCAATACTACACATCTATAGCTGTAGCTCTACTGTAATACTGCACATCTGTAGCTCTACTGTAATACTGCACATCTGTAGCTCTGCTTCAATACTACACATCTGTAGCTCTACTTTAATACTACACATCTGTAGCTCTACTTTAATACTGCACATCTGTAGCTCTGCTTCAATACTACACATCTATAGCTGTAGCTCTGCTTCAATACTACCATCTATAGCTGTAGCTCTACTTCAATACTACACATCTGTAGCTCTACTTCAGTACTACACATCTATAGCTGTAGCTCTACTTCAATACTACACATCTATAGCTGTAGCTCTACTTCAATACTACACATCTGTAGCTCTGCTTTAATACTGCACATCTGTAGCTCTGCTTCAATACTACACATCTATAGCTGTAGCTCTGCTTCAATACTACACATCTATAGCTGTAGCTCTACTTTAATACTACACATCTGTAGCTCTACTTCAATACTACACATCTGTAGCTCTACTGTAATACTGCACATCTGTAGCTCTGCTTCATACTACACATCTATAGCTGTAGCTCTGCTTCAATACTACACATCTATAGCTGTAGCTCTACTTTAATACTACACATCTGTAGCTCTACTTCAATACTACACATCTATAGCTGTAGCTCTACTTCAATACTACACATCTATAGCTGTAGCTCTACTTCAATACTACACATCTGTAGCTCTACTTCAATACTACACATCTGTAGCTCTGCTTCAATACTACACATCTATAGCTGTAGCTCTGCTTCAGTACTACACATCTATAGCTGTAGCTCTACTTTAATACTACACATCTGTAGCTCTACTTCAATACTACACATCTGTAGCTCTACTTCAATACTACACATCTGTAGCTCTACTTCAATACTACACATCTGTAGCTCTACTTTAATACTACACATCTGTAGCTCTACTTCAATACTACACATCTATAGCTGTAGCTCTACTTTAATACTACACATCTGTAGCTCTACTTTAATACTGCACATCTGTAGCTCTGCTTTAATACTGCACATCTGTAGCTCTGCTTCAATACTACACATCTATAGCTGTAGCTCTGCTTCAATACTACACATCTATAGCTGTAGCTCTCTTTAATACTACACATCTGTAGCTCTACTTCAATACTACACATCTATAGCTGTAGCTCTACTTCAATACTACACATCTATAGCTGTAGCTCTACTTCAATACTACACATCTGTAGCTCTGCTTCAATACTACACATCTATAGCTGTAGCTCTACTTTAATACTGCACATCTGTAGCTCTGCTTCAATACTACACATCTATAGCTGTAGCTCTGCTTCAATACTACACATCTGTAGCTCTGCTTCAATACTACACATCTATAGCTGTAGCTCTACTTTAATACTACACATCTATAGCTCTACTTCAATACTACACATCTATAGCTGTAGCTCTACTTTAATACTGCACATCTGTAGCTCTGCTTCAATACTACACATCTGTAGCTCTACTTCAATACTACACATCTGTAGCTCTACTTCAATACTACACATATGTAGCTCTACTTCAATACTACACATCTATAGCTGTAGCTCTACTTTATACTGCACATCTGTAGCTCTGCTTCAATACTACACATCTGTAGCTCTACTTTAATACTACACATCTATAGCTGTAGCTCTACTTTAATACTGCACATCTGTAGCTCTACTTTAATACTGCACATCTGTAGCTCTGCTTCAATACTACACACTATAGATGTAGCTCTGCTTCAATACTACACATCTATAGCTGTGCTCTACTTTAATACTACACATCTGTAGCTCTACTTCATACTACACATCTATAGCTGTAGCTCTACTTCAATACTACACATCTATAGCTGTAGCTCTACTTCAATACTACACATCTATAGCTGTAGCTCTACTTCAATACTACACATCTATAGCTGTAGCTCTACTTCAATACTACACATCTATAGCTGTAGCTCTACATTAATACTACACATCTGTAGCTCTACTTTAATACTGCACATCTGTAGCTCTGCTTCAATACTACACATCTATAGCTGTAGCTCTACTTTAATACTACACATCTGTAGCTCTACTTCAATACTACACATCTGTAGCTCTGCTTCAATACTACACATCTATAGCTGTAGCTCTGCTTCAATACTACACATCTATAGCTGTAGCTCTGCTTTAATACTACACATCTGTAGCTCTACTTCAATACTACACATGTGTAGCTCTACTTCAATACTACACATCTGTAGCTCTACTTCAATACTACACATCTGTAGCTCTACTTCAGTACTACACATCTTAGCTCTACTTCAATACTACACATCTATAGCTGTAGCTCTACTTTAATACTACACATCTGTAGCTCTACTTCAATACTACACATCTACGCTGTAGCTCTGCTTCAATACTACACATCTATAGCTGTGCTCTACTTTAATACTACACATCTGTAGCTCTGCTTCAATACTACACATCTATAGCTGTAGCTCTACTTCAATACTACACATCTATAGCTGTAGCTCTGCTTTAATACTGCACATCTGTAGCTCTGCTTCAATACTACACATCTATAGCTGTAGCTCTACTTTAATACTGCACATCTGTAGCTCTGCTTCAATACTACACATCTATAGCTGTAGCTCTGCTTCAATACTACACATCTATAGCTGTAGCTCTACTTCAATACTACACATCTGTAGCTCTACTTTAATACTACACATCTGTAGCTCTACTTCAATACTACACATCTATAGCTGTAGCTCTGCTTCAATACTACACATCTATAGCTGTAGCTCTACTTCAATACTACACATCTATAGCTGTAGCTCTACTTCAATACTACACATCTGTAGCTCTACTTTAATACTGCACATCTGTAGCTCTGCTTCAGTACTACACATCTATAGCTGTAGCTCTACTTTAATACTACACATCTGTAGCTCTACTTTAATACTACACATCTGTAGCTCTACTTCAATACTACACATCTATAGCTGTAGCTCTACTGTAATACTGCACATCTGTAGCTCTACTTTAATACTGCACATCTGTAGCTCTGCTTCAATACTACACATCTGTAGCTCTACTTTAATACTACACATCTGTAGCTCTACTTTAATACTGCACATCTGTAGCTCTGCTTCAATACTACACATCTATAGCTGTAGCTCTGCTTCAATACTACACATCTATAGCTGTAGCTCTACTTTAATACTACACATCTGTAGCTCTACTTTAATACTGCACATCTGTAGCTCTGCTTCAAACCTACACATCTATAGCTGTAGCTCTGCTTCAGTACTGCACATCTATAGCTGTAGCTCTACTTTAATACTACACATCTGTAGCTCTACTTCAATACTACACATCTATAGCTGTAGCTCTGCTTCAATACTACACATCTATAGCTGTAGCTCTGCTTCAATACTACACATCTATAGCTGTAGCTCTGCTTCAATACTACACATCTATAGCTGTAGCTCTACTTCAATACTACACATCTATAGCTGTAGCTCTACTTCAATACTACACATCGGTAGCTCTACTTTAATACTGCACATCTGTAGCTCTGCTTCAATACTACACATCTATAGCTGTAGCTGTACTTTAATACTGCACATCTGTAGCTCTGCTTCAATACTACACATCTATAGCTCTGCTTCAATACTACACATCTATAGCTCTGCTTCAATACTACACATCTATAGCTGTAGCTCTACTTTAATACTACACATCTGTAGCTCTGCTTCAATACTACACATCTATAGCTGTAGCTCTACTTCAATACTACACATCTGTAGCTCTACTTTAATACTGCACATCTGTAGCTCTGCTTCAGTACTACACATCTATAGCTGTAGCTCTACTTTAATACTACACATCTGTAGCTCTACTTCAATACTACACATCTATAGCTCTACTTCAATACTACACATCTATAGCTGTAGCTCTACTTCAATACTACACATCTGTAGCTCTGCTTCAATACTACACATCTGTAGCTGTAGCTCTACTTCAATACTGCACATCTGTAGCTCTGCTTTAATACTGCACATCTGTAGCTCTGCTTCAGTACTACACATCTATAGCTGTAGCTCTACTTTAATACTACACATCTGTAGCTCTACTTTAATACTGCACATCTGTAGCTCTGCTTCAATACTACACATCTATAGCTGTAGCTCTGCTTCAATACTACACATATATAGCTGTAGCTCTACTTTAATACTACACATCTGTAGCTCTACTTCAATACTACACATCTATAGCTGTAGCTCTGCTTCAATACTACACATTTATAGCTGTAGCTCTACTTCAATACTACACATCTGTAGCTCTACTTTAATACTGCACATCTGTAGCTCTGCTTCAGTACTACACATCTATAGCTGTAGCTCTACTTTAATACTACACATCTGTAGCTCTACTTCAATACTACACATCTATAGCTGTAGCTCTACTTCAATACTACACATCTATAGCTGTAGCTCTACTTCAATACTACACATATGTAGCTCTGCTTCAATACTACACATCTGTAGCTGTAGCTCTACTTCAATACTGCACATCTGTAGCTCTGCTTTAATACTGCACATCTGTAGCTCTGCTTCAGTACTACACATCTATAGCTGTAGCTCTGCTTCAATACTACACATATATAGCTGTAGCTCTACTTTAATACTACACATCTGTAGCTCTACTTCAATACTACACATCTATAGCTGTAGCTCTACTTCAATAGTACACATCTGTAGCTCTACTTTAATACTACACATCTATAGCTGTAGCTCTGCTTCAATACTACACATCTATAGCTGTAGCTCTACTTCAATACTACACATCTGTAGCTCTACTTTAATACTGCACATCTGTAGCTGTAGCTCTACTTTACTACACATCTGTAGCTCTCTTCAATACTACACATCTATAGCTGTAGCTCTACTTCAATACTACACATCTATAGCTGTAGCTCTACTTCAATACTACACATCTATAGCTGTAGCTCTACTTCATACTACATCTATAGCTGTAGCTCTACTTTAATACTACACATCTGTAGCTCTACTTTAATACTGCACATCTGTAGCTCTGCTTCAATACTACACATCTATAGCTGTAGCTCTACTTTAATACTACACATCTGTAGCTCTACTTTAATACTACACATCTGTAGCTCTACTTCAATACTACACATCTGTAGCTCTACTTTAATACTACACATCTGTAGCTGTAGCTCTACTTCAATACTACACATCTGTAGCTCTACTTTAATACTGCACATCTGTAGCTCTGCTTCAGTACTACACATCTATAGCTGTAGCTCTACTTTAATACTACACATCTGTAGCTCTGCTTCAATACTACACATCTATAGCTGTAGCTCTGCTTCAATACTACACATCTATAGCTGTAGCTCTGCTTTATACTGCACATCTGTACTCTGCTTCAATACTACACATCTATAGCTGTAGCTCTACTTTAATACTGCACATCTGTAGCTCTGCTTCAATACTACACATCTATAGCTGTAGCTCTGCTTCAATACTACACATCTATAGCTGTAGCTCTACTTCAATACTACACATCTGTAGCTCTATTTTAATACTACACATCTGTAGCTCTACTTCAATACTACACATCTGTAGCTCTGCTTCAATACTACACATCTATAGCTGTAGCTCTACTTCAATACTACACATCTATAGCTGTAGCTCTACTTCAATACTACACATCTGTAGCTCTACTTTAATACTGCACATCTGTAGCTCTGCTTCAGTACTACACATCTATAGCTGTAGCTCTACTTTAATACTACACATCTGTAGCTCTACTTTAATACTACACATCTGTAGCTCTACTTCAATACTACACATCTATAGCTGTAGCTCTACTGTAAACTGCAATCTGTAGCTCTACTGTAATACTGCACATC
>NW_024061597.1:386795-462092 GCF_016432855.1 Salvelinus namaycush
CACCGACAACGACAGCAACTGTGCCCACACCGCACAGTCCGACAGCAACATGTGGGAACCCACACGCGACAAAACAGAACATAGTGACCCCACACGACAACAGACAGCAACATAGTGAACCCCACACGAAACAGAAGCAACATAGTGAACTCCCACAACCTGCAACTCAGACAGCAACATATGAACCCCACACTTGACAACACAGCAACATAGTGAACCCCACACCGAGCAACAGACGACACGCAAATAGTGACCCCACACCGACACAGCAGACACACTAGTGAACCCCACACGACAACAGACGCAACATAGTGAACCCCACACTGACAACAGACAGCAACTATTGAACCCAACACTGACAACAGCAGCAACATAGTGAACCCCACACTGACACACAGACAGCAACATAGTGAACCACCCAACTGACAAAGACAGCACATAGTGAACCCCAACGACAACAACAGCAACATAGTGAACCACACACCGACAACGACGACAGAACATAGTGAACACCACACGCACAACAGACAGCAACATAGTGAACCCCACACTGACACATCAGACAGCAACATAGTAACCCCACACTGAAACAGTCAGCACATAGTGAACCCCACACCGACACATCACAACATAAACCCACCACGACAAAAGAACAGAACTAGTGAACCCCACACCGACAACAGACAGCAACATAGTGAACCCCACACCGACACAGCGCAACATAATGAACACACAGCGACAACAGTCCAACATAGTGAACCCCACACTGACAACAGACAGCAACATAGTGAACCCCACACTGACAACAGACAGCAACATAGTGAACCCCACACTGACAACAGACAGCAACATAGTGAACCCCACACTGACAACAGACAGCAACATAGTGAACCCCACACCGACAACAGACAGCAACATAGTGAACCCCACACCGACAACAGACAGCAACATAGTGAACCCCACACGCACAGACAGCAACATATGAACCCACACTGACACAGACGCAACATAGTGAACCCCACACGACAACAGTCAGCAACATAGTGAACCCCCCTCAGCCAACAGTCAGCACATAGTTGAACCCCACACTGACAACAGTACAGCAACATAGTGAACCCCACACGACAGCCAGAACAGCAACATAGTGAACCCCACACCGACACAGTCACAACATAGTAACCCCACAGCGCCAACAGTCCACACATAGTGAACCCCACACTGACAACAGTACAGCAACATAGTGAACCCACACCGAAAACAGACAGCAACTAGTAACCCCACACCGACAACAGACAGCACATCGTGAACCCCACACACCCTGACAACATGACAACAGCACAACATAGTGAACCCCACACTGACAACAGACAGCAACATAGTGAACCCCACACCGACAACAGACAGCAACATAGTGAACCCCACACTGACAACAGACAGCAACATAGTGAACCCCACACCGACAACAGACAGCAACATAGTGAACCCCACACCGACAACAGACAGACAACAGCAAACATGTGAACCCCACACCTACAACAGACGCAACATAGTAACCCCACACTCAACAGACATCAACATAGTGAACCCCACACTGACAACAGTCACAACATAGTGAACCCCAAACACCGACAACAGACAGCAACATGTGAACCCCACACCGACACCAGACAGCAACATAGTGAAACCACACACCGCACAACAGACCGCAACATAGTGACCCCACACCGAACGACAGACAGCAACATATGACCCCCACACGCACAGACAGCAACATAGTGGAACCCCACACCGACAACAGACAGCAACATAGTGAACCCCCACAGCGACAACAGACAACCAACATAGTGAACCCCCACAGCGACACAGACAGCAAACATAGTGAACCCCAACGACAACAGACAGCACATAGTGACCCCACACGGACAACACCGTCAGACACATAGTGACCCCACACTGACAACAGACAGCAACAATTGACCCCACACCGACAACAGTCAGCACATAGTGAACCCCCACACGACAACAGACAGCAACATAGTACCCCACAGCGACAACAGTCAGCAACATAGTGAACCCCACACTGACAACAGACAGCAACATAGTGAACCCCCACACCGACAACCAGACAGCAACATAGTGAACCCCACACCGACAACAGACAGCAACATAGTGAACCCACACCGACACAGTCGCAACATAGTGAACCCCACACCGCACAGAACAGCAACATAGTGAACCCCACACCTACGACGACAGCAACATAGGAACCCACACGAAATCAGCAACATAGTGACCCCACCCCGACAACAGTCAGCACATAGTGACCCCACCCTACAACTCAGCAACATGTGACCCCCACACCGACAACAGTCAGACAGCAACATAGTGAACCCCACAGACAACAGTCAGCACATAGTGAACCCCCACACCTACAACAGACAGCAACATAGTGTAACCCACACCGACAACAGACAGCAACATATGAACCCCCACACCGACACAGTCAACAACATAGTGAACCCACACCGACAACAGACAGCACATAGTGAACCCCACACCTACAACAGACAGCAACATAGTGAACCCCACACCGACAACAGACAGACAGCAACATAGTAACCCACAGCGACACAGTCAGCAAACATAGTGAACCCCACACCGACAACAGACAGCAACATAGTGAACCCCCCATGCGACAACAGACAGTCAACATAGTGAACCCACAGCGACAACAGACAGCAACATAGTGAACCCCACACTGACAACAGACAGCAACATATGAACCCCACACGCGACAACAGACAGCAACTATAGTGAACCCCACACCGACACAGACAGCAACATAGTGAACCCCACAGCACAACAGCACATAGTGAACCCCCACCTACAACAGTCAGCAACATAGTGAACCCCACACCGACAACAGACAACGACGCACATAGTGAACCCACCGAACAGACAGCACATGTGACCCACACCGACAACAGTCAGCAACATAGTGAACCCACACTGACAACAGTCAGCAACATAGTGAACCCCACACTGACAACAGTCAGCAACATAGTGAACCCCACACTGACAACAGACAGCAACATAGTGAACCCCACACCGACAACAGTCAGCAACATAGTGACCCCACACACAACAGTCAGCAACATAGTGAACCCCACACGACAACAGACAGCAACATATTGAACCCCACACTGACACAGTCAGCAACATATGAACCCCACACGACAACATCAGCAACTAGTGAACCCCACACTGACAACAGTCAGCAACATAGTGAACCCCACACTGACAACAGTCAGCAACATAGTGAACCCCACACTGACAACAGTCAGCAACATAGTGAACCCCACACTGACAACAGACAGCAACATAGTGAACCCCACAGCGACAACAGACAGCAACATAGTGAACCACACACCGACAACAGACAGCAACATAGTGAACCCCACAGCGACAACAGACAGCAACATAGTGAACCCCACACTGACAACAGTCAGCAACATAGTGAACCCCACAGCGACAACAGACAGCAACATAGTGAACCCCACACTGACAACAGACAGCAACATAGTGAACCCACACCGACAACAGACAGCAACATAGTGAACCCCACACCGACAACAGACAGCAACATAGTGAACCCCACACCTACAACAGACAGCAACATAGTGAACCCCACACTGACAACAGTCAGCAACATAGTGAACCCCACACCGACAACAGACAGCAACATAGTGAACCCCACACTGACAACAGACAGCAACATAGTGAACCACACACCGACAACAGACAGCAACATAGTGAACCCCACACCGACAACAGACAGCAACATATGAACCCACAGCGACAACAGACAGCACATAGTAACCCCACAGCGACAACAGACAGCAACATAGTGAACCCCCAGCGACAACAGACAGCATAGTGACCCCACGACAACAGTCAGCAACATAGTGAACCCCACAGCGACAACAGACAGCAACATAGTGAACCCCACACCGACAACAGTCAGCAACATAGTGAACCCCACACCGACAACAGACAGCAACATAGTGAACCCCACAGCGACAACAGTCAGCAACATAGTGAACCCCACACTGACAACAGACAGCAACATAGTGAACCCCACACCGACAACAGACAGCAACATAGTGAACCCCACACCGACAACAGACAGCAACATAGTGAACCCCACACCGACAACAGTCAGCAACATAGTGAACCCCACACCGACAACAGACAGCAACATAGTGAACCCCACACCTACAACAGACAGCAACATAGTGAACCCCACACTGACAACAGTCAGCAACATAGTGAACCCCACACCGACAACAGTCAGCAACATAGTGAACCCCACACCTACAACAGTCAGCAACATAGTGAACCCCACACCGACAACAGTCAGACAGCAACATAGTGAACCCCACACCGACAACAGTCAGCAACATAGTGAACCCCACCCACACAACAGCACATAGTGACCCCACACCGACAACAGACAGCAACATAGTGAACCCCACACCGACAACAGACAGCAACATAGTGAACCCCACACCGACAACAGACAGCAACATAGTGAACCCACACCGACAACGACACAACATAGTGAACCCCACACCGACAACAGACACAACATAGTGAACCCACAGCGACAACAGCAGCAACATAGTGAACCCACACCGAAAACAGACAGCAACATAGTGAACCCCCAGCAAACGACAGCAACTAGTACCCACAGCGACAACAGCAGCAACATAGTGAACCCCACACGACAAAGACGCACTAGAACCCAAGCACAACAGACAGCAACATATTTAACCCCACACCGACAACAGACAGCAACATAGTGAACCCCACACCGACACAGCAGCAACATATTGAACCCCACACCACACAGTCAGCAACATAGTGAACCCCACACCGACAACAGACAGCAGCAACATAGTGAACCCCCACCACACAGACAGCAACATAGTGAACCCCACACCGACAACAGTCAGCAACATAGTGAACCCCACACTGACAACAGTCAGCAACATAGTGAACCCCACACTGACAACAGTCAGCAACATAGTGAACCCCACACTGACAACAGACAGCAACATAGTGAACCCACACCGACAACAGTCACACATAGTGAACCCCACACTGACAACAGTCAGCAACAATAGTGAACCCCACACTGACACAGACGCACATAGTGAACCCCACACTGACAACAGTCAGCAACATAGTGAACCCCACACTGACAACAGTCAGCAACATAGTGAACCCCACACTGACAACAGTCAGCAACATAGTGAACCCCACACTGACAACAGTCAGCAACATAGTGAACCCCACACTGACAACAGTCAGCAACATAGTGAACCCCACTGACAACAGACAGCACATAGTGAACCCCACGCGACAACAGTACAGCAACATAGTGAACCCACACCGACACAGACAACAACATAGTGAACCCCACAGCGACAACAGACAGCAACATAGTGAACCCCACACTGACAACAGTCAGCAACATAGTGAACCCCACAGCGACAACAGACAGCAACATAGTGAACCCCACACTGACAACAGACAGCAACATAGTGAACCCCCCCCACACGCACAACAGACAGCAACATAGTGAACCCACACTGACAACAGCAGCAACATAGTGAACCCCACACTGACAACAGTCAGCAACATATGAGAACCCCACAGCACAACAGACAGCAACATAGTGAACCCCACACTGACAACAGTCAGCAACATAGTGAACCCCCCACAGCGACAACAGACAGCAACATAGTGAACCCCACACTGACAACAGACAGCACATAGTGAACCCCACACGACAACAGAACGCAACATAGTGAACCACACCGACAACAGACAGCAACATAGTGAACCCCACACTGACAACAGACAGCAACTATATGAACCCACCGAGCCGACAACAGTCAGCAACATAGTGAACCCCACACGACAACAGTCAGCAACATAGTGAACCCCACACCGACAACAGACAGCAACATAGTGAACCCCACACCGACAACAGACAGCAACATAGTGAACCCCACAGCGACAACAGTCAGCAACATAGTGAACCCCACAGCGACAACAGACAGCAACATAGTGAACCCCACACCGACAACAGACAGCAACATAGTGAACCCCACACTGACAACAGAGCACATAGTGAACCACACGACAACAGACAGCAACATAGTGAACCCCACACCGACAACAGACAGCAACATAGTGAACCCCACACTGACAACAGACAGCACATAGTGACCCCACACGACACAGACAGCAACATAGTGAACCCACACACGCACAAGCACAGCAACATAGTGAACCCCACACTGACAACAGACAGCAACATAGTGAACCCCACACTGACAACAGACAGCAACATAGTGAACCCCACACCGACAACAGACAGCAACATAGTGAACCCCACACCGACAACAGACAGACAGCAACATAGTGAACCCCACACCGACAACAGACAGACAGCAACATAGTGAACCCCACACCTACAACAGTCAGACAGCAACATAGTGAACCCCACACTGACAACAGTCCGCACATAGTGAACCCCACACCGACAACAGACCACAATAGTGAACCCCACACCGACAACAGACACAACATAGTGAACCCCACCGACAACAGACAGCAACATAGTGAACCCCACACCGACAACAGTCAGCAACATAGTGAACCCCACAGCGACAACAGTCCACATAGTGAACCCCACACTGACAACAGACAGCAACATAGTGAACCCCACACTGACAACAGACAGCAACATAGTGAACCCCACACTGACAACAGACAGCAACATAGTGAACCCCACACGCACGACTCAACATAGTGAACCCCACACTGACAACAGACAGCAACATAGTGAACCCCACACTGACAACAGACAGCAACATAGTGAACCCCACACCGACAACAGACAGCAACATAGTGAACCCCACACCGACAACAGACAGCAACATAGTGAACCCACCTGAAAAAAAAAAAACAACAGACAGCAACATAGTGAACCCACAGCGACAACAGTCAGCAACATAGTGAACCCCACAGCGACAACAGTCAGCAACATAGTGAACCCCACACTGACAACAGACAGCAACATAGTGAACCCCACACCGACAACAGACAGCAACATAGTGAACCCCACACCGACAACAGTCAGCAACATAGTGAACCCCACAGCGACAACAGTCAGCAACATAGTGAACCCCACACTGACAACAGACAGCAACATAGTGAACCCCACACCGACAACAGACAGCAACATAGTGAACCCCACACCGACAACAGACAGCAACATAGTGAACCCCACACTGACAACAGACAGCAACATAGTGAACCCCACACTGACAACAGACAGCAACATAGTGAACCCCACACCGACAACAGACAGCAACATAGTGAACCCCACACTGACAACAGACAGCAACATAGTGAACCCACACCGACAACAGAAGCAACATAGTGAACCCCACACCGACAACGACAGAAGCAACATAGTGAACCCCACACCGACAACAGACAGCAACATAGTGAACCCACACCGACAACAGACAGCAACATAGTGAACCCCAACCGACAACAGACGACAGCAACATAGTGAACCCCACACCGACAACAGACAGCAATAGTGAACCCCAACACGACAACAGACAGACAGCAACATAGTGAACCCCACACCGACAAGACAGACAGCAACATAGTGAACCCCACAGCGACAAACAGACAGCAACATAGTGAACCCCACACCGACAAGACAGACAGCAACATAGTGAACCCCACACCGACAAGACAGACAGCAACATAGTGAACCCCACACCGACAACAGACAGCAACATAGTGAACCCCACACCGACAACAGACAGACAGCAACATAGTGAACCCCACACCGACAACAGACAGCAACATAGTGAACCCCACAGCGACAACAGACAGCAACATAGTGAACCCCACACCGACAACAGTCAGACAGCAACATAGTGAACCCCACAGCGACAACAGACAGACAGCAACATAGTGAACCCCACACTGACAACAGACAGCAACATAGTGAACCCCACAGCGACAACAGACAGCAACATAGTGAACCCCACAGCGACAACAGACAGCAACATAGTGAACCCACAGCGACAACAGACAGCAAACATAGTGAACCCCACAGCGACAACAGACAGCAACATAGTGAACCCACACCGACAACAGACAGCAACATAGTGAACCCCACCTGACAACAGACAGCAACAAGTGAACCCCACACTGCAACAGACAGCAACATAGTGAACCCCACACTGACAACAGTCAGCAACATAGTGAACCCACACACGACAACAGACAGCAACATAGTGACCCCCACCTGACAACAGACGCAACATAGAACCCCACACTGACAACAGACGCAACATAGTGAACCCCACACTGACAACAGACAGCAACAAGTGAACCCCACACTGACAACACACACATAGTGAACCCCACACCGACAACAGACAGCAACATAGTGAACCCCACACCGACAACAGACAGCAACATAGTGAACCCCACACTGACAACAGACAGCAACATAGTGAACCCCACAGCGACAAACAGAACACACTGAAACTCCTCCCCCAACCCTAGGAGATGAGCTGTTCTCACCTGACAGACAGATTCCTTCTTGGGGCCTCCTCCGTTGGTCTTCTTGGCCCCGTTGGTCTGGTCTATGCTGTCACTGGGGGACTCTGGACGCTCCTCAATGCCAGAGCCCTCTGGCTCAGGACTGGATGCTGCTTGCTTCCTCTTCTTGGTCTGGGAGGCTGCTAATTGGCTGGCTGAGTCCAGCCTCCTCTTCATGATTGGCTTTGCCTTCTCTGGTTCTTTCTCTGGTGATTTAGAACTAATGAATCCTTTAACTTCTGTCTCCGTTATCTTTCTGTTTCTCTTCTTCGTGGGGGCGGAGGAGTCTGCTGCCACAGCCTGAGGTTAGAGTTAGGAGAAGAAGATCTGACTCGTCATCATCATCATGATAAAAAGGCAACATACTGGCAGTGTTTTCCACAAGTACATGGAGTAGCCAACTAGAAAAAGGGCCAGACAGGTTCCCACGGGCCAGCTTGGTTTGTGGCCTCCGGTACATTCTAATGCCTTGATTCCATCCAAAATACACAGCTAAATTATTTCATGCTTTAATTGGGTTTACTTCCCAGAAAAAAAGCCCTGCAGGGTCTAATTTTGTCTTATCTTGATTATTGTCCAGTCCTGTGGTCGAGTGCTGCAAGGAAAGACCTAGTTAAGCTGCAGCTGTCGGGCTGCGCGTCTGTCCGTATTGATACGTAGGCTGCGTGTGTGTGTGTGTATTGATACGTAGGCTGCGTGTGTGTGTGTGTATTGATACGTAGGCTGCGTGTGTGTGTATTGATACGTAGGCTGTGTGTGTGTGTATTGATACGTAGGCTGTGTGTGTGTGTGTGTGATTGATATGTAGGCTGCGTGTGTGTGTGTGTGTATTGATACTTAGGCTGCGTGTGTGTGTGTTGTATTGATACGTAGGCTGCGTGTGTGTGTTTTATTTGATACGTAGGCTGCGTGTGTGTGTGTATTGATACGTAGGCTGCGTGTGTGTGTATTGATACGTAGGCTGCGTGTGTGTGTATTGATACGTAGGCTGTGTGTGTGTGTGTGTATTGATACGTAGGCTGTGTGTGCGTGTGTGTATTGATACGTAGGCTGTGTGTGCGTGTGTGTATTGATACGTAGGCTGTGTGTGCGTGTGTGTATTGATACGTAGGCTGTGTGTGCGTGTATTGATATGTAGGCTGCGTGTGTGTGGTGTGTGTGATGTAGGCTGTGTTGTGTGTGTGTGTGTATTGATATGTAGGCTGTGTGTGTGTGTGGTGTATTGATATGTAGGCTGCGTGTGTGTGTGTGTATTGATATGTAGGCTGCGTGTGTGTGTGTGTATTGATATGTAGGCTGCGTGTGTGTGTGTGTATTGATATGTAGGCTGCGTGTGTGTGTGTGTATTGATATGTAGGCTGCGTGTGTGTGTGTGTATTGATATGTAGGCTGCGTGTGTGTGTGTATTGATATGTAGGCTGCGTGTGGTGTGTATTGATATGTAGGCTGCGTGTGTGTGTGTGTATTGATATGTAGGCTGCGTGTGTGTGGTGTATTGATATGTAGGCTGCGTGTGTGTGTGTGTATTGATATGTAGGCTGCGGTGTGTGGTGTGTATTGATATGTAGGCTGCGTGTGTGTGTGTGTATTGATATGTAGGCTGCGTTGTGTGTGTGTGTATTGATATGTAGGCTGCGTGTGTGTGTTGTGTGTATTGATATGTAGGCTGCTGTGTGTGTGTGTGTATTGATATGTAGGCTGCGTGTGTGTGTGTGTATTGATATGTAGGCTGCGTGTGTGTGTGTGTATTGATATGTAGGCTGCGTGTGTGTGTGTGTATTGATATGTAGGCTGCGTGTGTGTGTGTGTATTGATATGTAGGCTGCGTGTGTGTGTGTGTGTATTGATATGTAGGCTGCGTGTGTGTGTGTGTATTGATATGTAGGCTGTGTGTGTGTGTGTGTATTGATATGTAGGCTGCGTGTGTGTGTGTGTATTGATATGTAGGCTGCGTGTGTGTGTGTGTATTGATATGTAGGCTGCGTGTGTGTGTGTGTATTGATATGTAGGCTGCGTGTGTGTGTGTGTATTGATATGTAGGCTGCGTGTGTGTGTGTGTATTGATATGTAGGCTGCGTGTGTGTGTGTGTATTGATATGTAGGCTGCGTGTGTGTGTGTGTATTGATATGTAGGCTGCGTGTGTGTGTGTGTATTGATATGTTAGGCTGCGTGTGTGTGTGTGTATTGATATGTAGGCTGTGTGTGTGTGTGTGTATTGATATGTAGGCTGTGTGTGTGTGTGTGTATTGATATGTAGGCTGTGTGTGTGTGTGTGTATTGATATGTAGGCTGTGTGTGTGTGTGTGTATTGATATGTAGGCTGCGTGTGTGTGTGTTGTATTGATATGTAGGCTGCGGTGTGTGTGTGTATTGATATTAGGCTGCGTGTGTGTGTGTGTATTGATATGTAGGCTGCGTGTGTGTGTGTGTGTATTGATATGTAGGCTGCGTGTGTGTGTGTGTGTGTATTGATATGTAGGCTGCGTGTGTGTGTGTGTGTGTATTGATATGTAGGCTGCGTGTGTGTGTGTGTGTGTATATTGATATGTAGGCTGCGTGTGTGTGTGTGTGTATTGATATGTAGGCTGCGTGTGTGTGTGTGTATTGATATGTAGGCTGCGTGTGTGTGTGTGTATTGATATGTAGGCTGTGTGTGTGTGTGTGTATTGATATGTAGGCTGTGTGTGTGTGTGTGTGTATTGATATGTAGGCTGTGTGTGTGTATTGATATGTAGGCTGCGTGTGTGTGTGTGTGTATTGATATTTAGGCTGCGTGTGTGTGTGTGTGTATTGATATGTAGGTTGCGTGTGTGTGTGTGTGTATTGATATGTAGGCTGCGTGTGTGTGTGTGTGTGTGTATTGATATGTAGGCTGTGTGTGTGTGTGTATTGATATGTAGGCTGTGTGTGTGTGTGTGTATTGATATGTAGGCTGCGTGTGTGTGTGTGTGTATTGATATTTAGGCTGCGTGTGTGTGTGTGTGTATTGATATGTAGGCTGCGTGTGTGTGTGTGTGTATTGATATGTAGGCTGCGTGTGTGTGTGTGTGTATTGATATGTAGGCTGTGTGTGTGTGTGTGTATTGATATGTAGGCTGCGTGTGTGTGTGTGTGTGTGTATTGATATGTAGGCTGTGTGTGTGTGTATTGATATGTAGGCTGCGTGTGTGTGTGTGTGTATTGATATGTAGGCTGCGTGTGTGTGTGTGTGTATTGATATGTAGGCTGCGTTTGCCTTTTTAAAATTGATGTAGTTCTTGTCTATTAGTGTTTTGTCTATTAGTGTTTTGTATGATGTCATGTTTCATGTGGACCCCAGGAAGAGTAGCTGCTGTTTTTATCAACAGTTAATGGGCATCCTAATAAAATACCTCAAAAACCAGATTGGAAAAATGCCTGGTATTGAGTAGAAATACATGACTTTACAATTTAAATTACAGAATATTTAGGAATTCAGTGCATTGTTCGTTATACCTAGTCAGTTAAATACCTTCAACTGAAATGGATCTTCCTCATTTAACCGAAACCCCTCTGAATCAGAGAGGTGCAGGGAGCTGCCTTAATCAACATCCACGTCTTCCTCATTTAACCCAACCCCTCTGAATCAGAGAGGTGCAGGGGGCTGCCTTAATCAACATCCACGTCTTCCTCATTTAACCCAACCCCTCTGAATCAGAGAGGTGAGGGGGGGCTGCCTTAATCAACATCCACGTCTTCCTCATTTAACCCAACCCCTCTGAATCAGAGAGGTGAGGGGGGGCTGCCTTAATCAACATCCACGTCTTCCTCATTTAACCCAACCCCTCAATCAGAGAGGTGCAGGGGGCTGCCTTAATCAACATCCACGTCTTCCTCATTTAACCCAACCCCTCTGAATCAGAGAGGTGCGGGGGGCTGCCTTAATCAACATCCACGTCTTCCTCATTTAACCCAACCCCTCTGAATCAGAGAGGTGCGGGGGGCTGCCTTAATCAACATCCACGTCTTCCTCATTTAACCCAACCCCTCTGAATCAGAGAGGTGCGGGGGGCTGCCTTAATCAACATCCACGTCTTCCTCATTTAACCCAACCCCTCTGAATCAGAGAGGTGCGGGGAGCTGCCTTAATCAACATCCACGTCTTCCTCATTTAACCCAACCCCTCTGAATCAGAGAGGTGCGGGGGGCTGCCTTAATCAACATCCACGTCTTCCTCATTTAACCCAACCCCTCTGAATCAGAGAGGTGCAGGGAGCTGCCTTAATCAACATCCACGTCTTCGGAACCCGAGGAACAGTGGGTTAACTGCCTTGTTCAGGGGCAGAACAACAGCTGTTTACCTTGTCAGCGCTGGGATTCAATCCAGCAACCTTAAGGTTACTGGCCCATCACTCTAACCACTAGGCCACCTGCCTCTCCTCTAACCACTAGGCCACCTGCCTCTCCTCTAACCACTAGGCCACCTGCCTCTCCTCTAACCACTAGGCCACCTGCCTCTCCTCTAACCACTAGGCCACCTGCCTCTCCTCTAACCACTAGGCCACCTGCCTCTCCTCTAACCACTAGGCCACCTGCCTCTCCTCTAACCACTAGGCCACCTGCCTCTCCTCTAACCACTAGGCCACCTGCCTCTCCTCTAACCACTAGGCCACCTGCCTCTCCTCTAACCACTAGGCCACCTGCCTCTCCTCTAACCACTAGGCCACCTGCCTCTCCTCTAACCACTAGGCCACCTGCCTCTCCTCTAACCACTAGGCCACCTGCCTCTCCTCTAACCACTAGGCCACCTGCCTCTCCTCTAACCACTAGGCCACCTGCCTCTCCTCTAACCACTAGGCCACCTGCCTCTCCTCTAACCACTAGGCCACCTGCCTCTCCTCTAACCACTAGGCCACCTGCCTCCTCTAACCACTAGGCCACCTGCCTCCTCTAACCACTAGGCCACCTGCCTCCTCTAACCACTAGGCCACCTGCCTCCTCTAACCACTAGGCCACCTGCCTCCTCTAACCACTAGGCCACCTGCCTCCTCTAACCACTAGGCCACCTGCCTCCTCTAACCACTAGGCCACCTGCCTCCTCTAACCACTAGGCCACCTGCCTCCTCTAACCACTAGGCCACCTGCCTCCTCTAACCACTAGGCCACCTGCCTCCTCTAACCACTAGGCCACCTGCCTCCTCTAACCACTAGGCTACCTGCCTCCTCTAACCACTAGGCCACCTGCCGCCCCCATGTGGTCTAGGCCTATATCATCAAGACTATTTTCTAACCTGTCTTCGAGATTAAAGTATTATTTCAAGTTTTACTGCAAGATATGAATTGTCACAATGTTTGTTTGTGCACCGGGGCCTCCCACTCCTCTTTCTATTCTGGTTAGAGACAGTTTGCGCTGTTCTGTGAAGGGAGTAGTCCACAGCGATGTACAAGATCTTTCGTTTCTTGGCAATTTCTCGCATGGAAAAGGCTCCATTTCTCAGAACAAGAATACTGACGAGTTTCAGAAGAAAGGTCTTTGTTTCTGGCCATTTTGAGCCTGTAATCAAACCTAGAAATGCTGATGCTCCAGATACTCAACTAGTCTAAAGGCCAGTTTTGTTGCTTCTTTAAATCAGGACAACAGTTTTCAGCTGTGCTAACATTATTGCAAAATGGTTTTCTAATGATCAATTAGCTTTTTAAAATGATAAACTTGGATTAGCTAATACAACGTGCCATTGGAACACAGGAGTGATGGTTGCTGATAATGGACCTATGTACGCCTATGTAGATATTCCATTAAAAAAATCTAGCGTCTCCAGCTACAATAGTCATTTACAACATTAATGTCTACACTGTATTTCTGATCAATTTGATGTTATTTTAAAGGACAATTCATTTTTTTGCTTTTCTTTCAAAAACAAGAATTTCTACGTGACTCAAATTTAGAACGGCAGTGTATACACCGCCATGTTCTCTTCATGCTCCCTATACACCGCCATGTTCTCTTCATGCTCCCTATACACCGCCATGTTCTCTTCATGCTCCCTATACACCGCCATGTTCTCTTCATGCTCCCTATACACCGCCATGTTCTCTTCATGCTCCCTATACACCGCCATGTTCTCTTCATGCTCCCTATACACCGCCATGTTCTCTTCATGCTCCCTATACACCGCCATGTTCTCTTCATGCTCCCTATACACCGCCATGTTCTCTTCATGCTCCCTATACACCGCCATGTTCTCTTCATGCTCCCTATACACCGCCATGTTCTCTTCATGCTCCCTATACACCGCCATGTTCTCTTCATGCTCCCTATACACCGCCATGTTCTCTTCATGCTCCCTATACACCGCCATGTTCTCTTCATGCTCCCTATACACCGCCATGTTCTCTTCATGCTCCCTATACACCGCCATGTTCTCTTCATGCTCCCTATACACCGCCATGTTCTCTTCATGCTCCCTATACACCGCCATGTTCTCTTCATGCTCCCTATACACCGCCATGTTCTCTTCATGCTCCCTATACACCGCCATGTTCTCTTCATGCTCCCTATACACCGCCATGTTCTCTTCATGCTCCCTATACACCGCCATGTTCTCTTCATGCTCCCTATACACCGCCATGTTCTCTTCATGCTCCCTATACACCGCCATGTTCTCTTCATGCTCCCTATACACCGCCATGTTCTCTTCATGCTCCCTATACACCGCCATGTTCTCTTCATGCCCCCTATACACCGCCATGTTCTTTTCTAATTACTGTGGGTGTGTGTGTGTGTGTGTGTGTGTGTGTGTGTGTGTGTAGCCAAGTTATTTTTATTCCTCATGTCATTATTTCTATTTAATAATATCTTTAACTCTGCGTTGTGGAAACGGACCCGTAAGTAAGCATTTTACTGTTAGTCTACACCCGTTGTCTACAAAGCATGTGACAAAACAAATTTGAGTAAATGGCCTATGCACCACGACTCTGCGTGGCTGGCTATGTGAAACACAAAAGAAAATAAATGAATTTTCCAGAAAACTAGGCTAAGTTGATTGACTCATCATTCATTACCACTTACCATTGTAATGCATGTGCAAATTCACTTGATAAAGGAGCATCATGCTCTCTCCCTCTTTAATGTAATGAAATTTGACTGTAACCAGCTACAACGCACACATCACACAGGTACCAGGAGGTGGACTGTCAAACCAGCAGTGTCCCCTGTCATTGCTGGCTTTGTGACTGACAGGTGACTTTCCTCTCAATAGATCGCTAGGAGATGCATATCGGTCAGGACACGTGACTCTCAATAGATCGCTAGGAGATGCATATCGGTCAGGACACGTGACTCTCAATAGATCGCTAGGAGATGCATATCGGTCAGGACAGGTGACTCTCAATAGATCGCTAGGAGATGCATATCGGTCAGGACAGGTGACTCTCAATAGATCGCTAGGAGATGCATATCGGTCAGGACAGGTGACTCTCAATAGATCGCTAGGAGATGCATATCGGTCAGGACACGTGACTCTCAATAGATCGCTAGGAGATGCATATCGGTCAGGACAGGTGACTCTCAATAGATCGCTAGGAGATGCATATCGGTCTAGCAGGAAAGGGCTCCACTTCATTTTCTGACTAACAAAATGAACCTTTTAAATGAAACGTAGCCTGGTTAATATGAAGTGGAAAAAGTCTTACCGGCTGTTTAGCTGATAACCAGTGCGAATGGAAAACACTGATCATACTGGACCACCGTTTCATACCGTATAATAACTCACCTTCTGTTTGTCACCAACTCCACGTTTCTTCTTGGGTTGTTGGTCCTCATCGATCTGTAGAGCTGGTTTACCAGGCAGCTGCTTCTTCTGAGGATCCTTCTTACCTGGAAACAAGTTAGAGGCCAGATTGTGATGAAACTACAACTGACGGACCCTCATGAGAAACATTCACCCGATCGGTAAAGACTCTGTGGAACTAACTGATCGGTAAAGACTCTGTGGAACTAACTGATCGGTAAAGACTCTGTGGAACTAACTGATCGGTAAAGACACTCTGTGGAACTAACTGATCGGTAAAGACACTCTGTGGAACTAACTGATCGGTAAAGACACTCTGTGGAACTAACTGATCGGTAAAGACACTCTGTGGAACTAACTGATCGGTAAAGACACTCTGTGGAACTAACTGATCGGTAAAGACACTCTGTGGAACTAACTGATCGGTAAAGACACTCTGTGGAACTAACTGATCGGTAAAGACACTCTGTGGAACTAACTGATCGGTAAAGACACTCTGTGGAACTAACTGATCGGTAAAGACACTCTGTGGAACTAACTGATCGGTAAAGACACACTGTGGAACTAACTGATCGGTAAAGACACACTGTGGAACTAACTGATCGGTAAAGACTCTGTGGAACTAACTGATCGGTAAAGACTCTGTGGAACTAACTGATCGGTAAAGACTCTGTGGAACTAACTGATCGGTAAAGACTCTGTGGAACTAACTGATCGGTAAAGACTCTGTGGAACTAACTGATCGGTAAAGACTGTGGAACTAACTGATCGGTAAAGACTCTGTGGAACTAACTGATCGGTAAAGACTCTGTGGAACTAACTGATCGGTAAAGACTCTGTGGAACTAACTGATCGGTAAAGACTCTGTGGAACTAACTGATCGGTAAAGACTCTGTGGAACTAACTGATCGGTAAAGACTGTGGGACTAACTGATCGGTAAAGACTCTGTGGGACTAACTGATCGGTAAAGACTCTGTGGGACTAACTGATCGGTAAAGACTCTGTGGGACTAACTGATCGGTAAAGACTCTGTGGGACTAACTGATCGGTAAAGACTCTGTGGGACTAACTGATCGGTAAAGACTCTGTGGGACTAACTGATCGGTAAAGACTCTGTGGGACTAACTGATCGGTAAAGACTCTGTGGGACTAACTGATCGGTAAAGACTCTGTGGGACTAACTGATCGGTAAAGACTCTGTGGACTAACTGATCGGTAAAGACTCTGTGGAACTAACTGATCGGTAAAGACTCTGTGGAACTAACTGATCGGTAAAGACTCTGTGGAACTAACTGATCGGTAAAGACTCTGTGGAACTAACTGATCGGTAAAGACTCTGTGGAACTAACTGATCGGTAAAGACTCTGTGGAACTAACTGATCGGTAAAGACTCTGTGGAACTAACTGATCGGTAAAGACTCTGTGGAACTAACTGATCGGTAAAGACTCTGTGGAACTAACTGATCAGTAAAGACTCTGTGGAACTAACTGATCAGTAAAGACTCTGTGGAACTAACTGATCAGTAAAGACTCTGTGGAACTAACTGATCAGTAAAGACTCTGTGGAACTAACTGATCAGTAAAGACTCTGTGGAACTAACTGATCAGTAAAGACTCTGTGGAACTAACTGATCAGTAAAGACTCTGTGGAACTAACTGATCAGTAAAGACTCTGTGGAACTAACTGATCAGTAAAGACTCTGTGGAACTAACTGATCAGTAAAGACTCTGTGGAACTAACTGATCAGTAAAGACTGTGGAACTAACTGATCAGTAAAGACTCTGTGGAACTAACTGATCAGTAAAGACTCTGTGGAACTAACTGATCAGTAAAGACTCTGTGGAACTAACTGATCAGTAAAGACTCTGTGGAACTAACTGATCAGTAAAGACTCTGGAACTAACTGATCAGTAAAGACTCTGGAACTAACTGATCAGTAAAGACTCTGTGGAACTAACTGATCAGTAAAGACTCTGTGGAACTAACTGATCGGTAAAGACTCTGTGGAACTAACTGATCGGTAAAGACTCTGTGGAACTAACTGATCGGTAAAGACTGTGGAACTAACTGATCGGTAAAGACTCTGTGGAACTAACTGATCGGTAAAGACTCTGTGGAACTAACTGATCGGTAAAGACTCTGTGGAACTAACTGATCGGTAAAGACTCTGTGGAACTAACTGATCAGTAAAGACTCTGTGGAACTAACTGATCAGTAAAGACTCTGTGGAACTAACTGATCAGTAAAGACTCTGTGGAACTAACTGATCAGTAAAGACTCTGTGGAACTAACTGATCAGTAAAGACTCTGTGGAACTAACTGATCGGTAAAGACTGTGGAACTAACTGATCAGTAAAGACTCTGTGGAACTAACTGATCAGTAAAGACTCTGTGGAACTAACTGATCAGTAAAGACTCTGTGGAACTAACTGATCAGTAAAGACTCTGTGGAACTAACTGATCGGTAAAGACTGTGGAACTAACTGATCAGTAAAGACTCTGTGGAACTAACTGATCGGTAAAGACTGTGGAACTAACTGATCAGTAAAGACTCTGTGGAACTAACTGATCAGTAAAGACTCTGTGGAACTAACTGATCAGTAAAGACTCTGTGGAACTAACTGATCAGTAAAGACTCTGTGGAACTAACTGATCAGTAAAGACTGTGGAACTAACTGATCAGTAAAGACTCTGTGGAACTAACTGATCAGTAAAGACTCTGTGGAACTAACTGATCAGTAAAGACTCTGTGGAACTAACTGATCAGTAAAGACTGTGGAACTAACTGATCAGTAAAGACTCTGTGGAACTAACTGATCAGTAAAGACTGTGGAACTAACTGCAAGTATCAACAACAACTTCTTACCTTTATGTTCTGCCTTCAGCTGATCTTTAACGGGACAGGTCTTGGTACCTGTTTTAGCTAGGAGAAACACCGACATGTTAGCTGACAACTGACACATTTTACAAAACTACATACCGTAATTTCCGGACTATAAGCCGCTACTTTTTTCCCACGCTATGAACCTCGCGGTTTATACAATGACGCGGCTAATTTATGTTTTTTTTTTTTTTTTCACATTCATGCCGCCAAAAAACTGAGCACCGTCACATAATGTGACGTAAATCGAGCGCGCTCAAACTTTCCATCATTCTGATTACGGTAGTCATTTTGTCACCCTCATCATGGCAAAGACACGGAGAAATGCATATGATGCAGCTTTCAAGTTGAAGGCGATCGATCTGGCTGTTGGAAAAGGAAATAGAGCTGCTGCACGGGAGCTTGGCCTTAATGAGTCGATAAGACGTTGGAACTGTGCAGATCCGACTGAAAGCCAAAACAATCGCCACCGCAATGAAGTTTGACTTTCTTGGTAGGCTACTGTTTACTGCTATTTATTTTTTATTTTTGTTACAAGCCGTGTTTCGTTTAAAAGCCTATTTATTTTTGTTACAAGCCGTGTTTCGTTTAAAGGCTGTGTAAAGTTCATTTGTTTCAATGTACCGGTAGACACGTGCGGTTTATTTATGTGCAAAATACATATTTGTAAAAAATTCAGTGGGTACGGCTTATATTCAGGTGCGCTTAATAGTCCAGCAATTACGGTAATACCCTACCTATAACTGACGATATGTTGATATGACCCGAAATTACCTATAGGTGCATGCGGCAGGGTTTCTAGCATGTTGGTAGTCAAGGCAACCCCTTTGGACCTCTTCCTCTCCGTCTTGGCAGTTAGTTGAGGTTTCAGTTTGGACTTCTTCTGTTTCTGCTTGTGAGGGTCAAGTTGTCCAGTCTCTGAGCTAGGGGAGACAAGATCCTACAAGCAACAACTTCCTCAAAATAAGGACAACACAAAAGAGTGAAAACAGTCCCGTCCTGTAAATAACACAGCATATCAGTCCCGTCCTGTAAATAACACAGCATATCAGTCCCGTCCTGTAAATAACACAGCATATCAGTCCCGTCCTGTAAATAACACAGCATATCAGTCCCGTCCTGTAAATAACACAGTATATCAGTCCCGTCCTGTAAATAACACAGCATATCAGCCCCGTCCTGTAAATAACACAGCATATCAGTCCCGTCCTGTAAATAACACAGCATATCAGTCCCGTCCTGTAAATAACACAGTATATCAGCCCCGTCCTGTAAATAACACAGTATATCAGCCCCGTCCTGTAAATAACACAGCATATCAGTCCCGTCCTGTAAATAACACAGTATATCAGTCCCGTCCTGTAAATAACACAGTATATCAGTCCCGTCCTGTAAATAACACAGCATATCAGTCCCGTCCTGTAAATAACACAGCATATCAGTCCCGTCCTGTAAATAACACAGTATATCAGTCCCGTCCTGTAAATAACACAGCATATCAGCCCCGTCCTGTAAATAACACAGCATATCAGCCCCGTCCTGTAAATAACACAGCATATCAGTCCCGTCCTGTAAATAACACAGCATATCAGTCCCGTCCTGTAAATAACACAGCATATCAGTCCCGTCCTGTAAATAACACAGCATATCAGCCCCGTCCTGTAAATAACACAGCATATCAGTCCCGTCCTGTAAATAACACAGCATATCAGCCCCGTCCTGTAAATAACACAGCATATCAGCCCCGTCCTGTAAATAACACAGCATATCAGCCCCGTCCTGTAAATAACACAGTATATCAGTCCCGTCCTGTAAATAACACAGCATATCAGTCCCGTCCTGTAAATAACACAGCATATCAGTCCTGTAAATAACACAGCATATCAGTCCCGTCCTGTAAATAACACAGCATATCAGTCCCCTCCTGTAAATAACACAGTATATCAGCCCCGTCCTGTAAATAACACAGCATATCAGTCCCGTAAATAACACAGTATATCAGTCCCGTCCTGTAAATAACACAGTATATCAGTCCCGTCCTGTAAATAACACAGTATATCAGCCCCGTCCTGTAAATAACACAGCATATCAGTCCCGTCCTGTAAATAACACAGCATATCAGTCCCGTCCTGTAAATAACACAGTATATCAGCCCCGTCCTGTAAATAACACAGTATATCAGTCCCTTCCAGGATTCCCAGGATTCTGCGATCGCATAATTCAATGCAAAAATCAACCAATCAGCGCATATTATGCGAGAGCACGCAATTTTGACCAATCCCCGCTGAAAGAATCAAGGCGAGTGGCGTTTTACTCAAACTTTGACTCTGCGGTCGGGCACTCTGCTAACCCTGCCCTTAGCAGGGCGGCCGGGCACTCTGCTAACCCTGCCCTTAGCAGGGCGGCCGGGCACTCTGCTAACCCTGCCCTTAGCAGGGCGGCCGGGCACTCTGCTAACCCTGCCCTTAGCAGGGCGGCCGGGCACTCTGCTAACCTTGCCCTTAGCAGGGCGGCCGGGCACTCTGCTAACCTTGCCCTTAGCAGGGCGGCCGGGCACTCTGCTAACCTTGCCCTTAGCAGGGCGGCCGGGCACTCTGCTAACCTTGCCCTTAGCAGGGCGGCCGGGCACTCTGCTAACCTTGCCCTTAGCAGGGCGGCCGGGCACTCTGCTAACCTTGCCCTTAGCAGGGCGGCCGGGCACTCTGCTAACCTTGCCCTTAGCAGGGCGGCCGGGCACTCTGCTAACCTTGCCCTTAGCAGGGCGGCCGGGCACTCTGCTAACCTTGCCCTTAGCAGGGCGGCCGGGCACTCTGCTAACCTTGCCCTTAGCAGGGCGGCCGGGCACTCTGCTAACCTTGCCCTTAGCAGGGCGGCCGGGCACTCTGCTAACCTTGCCCTTAGCAGGGCGGCCGGGCACTCTGCTAACCTTGCCCTTAGCAGGGCGGCCGGGCACTCTGCTAACCTTGCCCTTAGCAGGGCGGCCGGGCACTCTGCTAACCTTGCCCTTAGCAGGGCGGCCGGGCACTCTGCTAACCTTGCCCTTAGCAGGGCGGCCGGGCACTCTGCTAACCTTGCCCTTAGCAGGGCGGCCGGGCACTCTGCTAACCTTGCCCTTAGCAGGGCGGCCGGGCACTCTGCTAACCTTGCCCTTAGCAGGGCGGCCGGGCACTCTGCTAACCTTGCCCTTAGCAGGGCGGCCGGGCACTCTGCTAACCTTGCCCTTAGCAGGGCGGCCGGGCACTCTGCTAACCTTGCCCTTAGCAGGGCGGCCGGGCACTCTGCTAACCTTGCCCTTAGCAGGGCGGCCGGGCACTCTGCTAACCCTGCCCTTAGCAGGGCGGCCGGGCACTCTGCTAACCTTGCCCTTAGCAGGGCGGCCGGGCACTCTGCTAACCTTGCCCTTAGCAGGGCGGCCGGGCACTCTGCTAACCTTGCCCTTAGCAGGGCGGTCGGGCACTCTGCTAACCCTGCCCTTAGCAGGGCGGTCGGGCACTCTGCTAACCCTGCCCTTAGCAGGGCGGTCGGGCACTCTGCTAACCTTGCCCTTAGCAGGGCGGTCGGGCACTCTGCTAACCTTGCCCTTAGCAGGGCGGTCGGGCACTCTGCTAACCTTGCCCTTAGCAGGGCGGTCGGGCACTCTGCTAACCTTGCCCTTAGCAGGGCGGCCGGGCACTCTGCTAACCTTGCCCTTAGCAGGGCGGCCGGGCACTCTGCTAACCTTGCCCTTAGCAGGGCGGCCGGGCACTCTGCTAACCTTGCCCTTAGCAGGGCGGCCGGGCACTCTGCTAACCCTGCCCTTAGCAGGGCGGCCGGGCACTCTGCTAACCCTGCCCTTAGCAGGGCGGCCGGGCACTCTGCTAACCTTGCCCTTAGCAGGGCGGCCGGGCACTCTGCTAACCTTGCCCTTAGCAGGGCGGCCGGGCACTCTGCTAACCTTGCCCTTAGCAGGGCGGCCGGGCACTCTGCTAACCTTGCCCTTAGCAGGGCGGTCGGGCACTCTGCTAACCCTGCCCTTAGCAGGGCGGTCGGGCACTCTGCTAACCCTGCCCTTAGCAGGGCGGTCGGGCACTCTGCTAACCCTGCCCTTAGCAGGGCGGTCGGGCACTCTGCTAACCTTGCCCTTAGCAGGGCGGTCGGGCACTCTGCTAACCTTGCCCTTAGCAGGGCGGTCGGGCACTCTGCTAACCTTGCCCTTAGCAGGGCGGTCGGGCACTCTGCTAACCTTGCCCTTAGCAGGGCGGCCGGGCACTCTGCTAACCTTGCCCTTAGCAGGGCGGCCGGGCACTCTGCTAACCTTGCCCTTAGCAGGGCGGCCGGGCACTCTGCTAACCTTGCCCTTAGCAGGGCGGCCGGGCACTCTGCTAACCTTGCCCTTAGCAGGGCGGCCGGGCACTCTGCTAACCTTGCCCTTAGCAGGGCGGTCGGGCACTCTGCTAACCCTGCCCTTAGCAGGGCGGTCGGGCACTCTGCTAACCCTGCCCTTAGCAGGGCGGTCGGGCACTCTGCTAACCTTGCCCTTAGCAGGGCGGTCGGGCACTCTGCTAACCTTGCCCTTAGCAGGGCGGTCGGGCACTCTGCTAACCTTGCCCTTAGCAGGGCGGTCGGGCACTCTGCTAACCTTGCCCTTAGCAGGGCGGTCGGGCACTCTGCTAACCTTGCCCTTAGCAGGGCGGTCGGGCACTCTGCTAACCTTGCCCTTAGCAGGGCGGTCGGGCACTCTGCTAACCTTGCCCTTAGCAGGGCGGTCGGGCACTCTGCTAACCTTGCCCTTAGCAGGGCGGTCGGGCACTCTGCTAACCTTGCCCTTAGCAGGGCGGTCGGGCACTCTGCTAACCTTGCCCTTAGCAGGGCGGCCGGGCACTCTGCTAACCTTGCCCTTAGCAGGGCGGCCGGGCACTCTGCTAACCTTGCCCTTAGCAGGGCGGCCGGGCACTCTGCTAACCTTGCCCTTAGCAGGGCGGTCGGGCACTCTGCTAACCTTGCCCTTAGCAGGGCGGTCAGCACTCTGCTCTCCCCAGTCTGTCTATGGAGAGCGCTGCTCAAAGCACTGAGTGCAATTTGCCAGCATTGCCGTTTTAAAAACTCTAAAACTTAACACGGATCACGAAAGAAAAATCTTTCTGGATTTAAAAAAATGGTACTACTGTTTTAAAAGTTCATCTCCTTTATGACCCTTTCAGGATTTTTTTTTTTTTTTTAAATCACAATCTCTAATTAAAGACTTATTAGAAAGAAATATCGATCTTCAAATTGAAAGTGATTGATCACCTTTGAATCTATTTGATTTTTTTGAGAGAGAGAAGGAATGGGAGGTGCATCCCGTGCTGATAACAAGCCCCAAGCCTGATGGAGAGGAGAGGTGTGAGTGGATTATGACGGAGCAGTTTGTTCAGGAAAATAAAACACAATTGAGCACTTTAGATGTTTCTAATTGTTTTTGTTTTCTGCTGGAAATCCTAAAACTGAGCACATTACTTTTTATTAATTTATATGAAATTAATGTGGGGAAAAAACATAGCAAAATATAGGGCAGGATTTCAGAAAAGCTGCCACAAAAATCAAGCATTTTTTGCCGCAGAAATCACAAAATTGTCGCGAAATCCTGGAGGGACAGGTATATAGACCATGAAAATGATTCTAGTTTATCCAGACCTGAGAGGGCATCTCTGTTTGTCCTTTATGGGAGACCAGGACTTTAGTCGTTTCCTTTTTCAGTGTGGAAGTGGTCCGCTTCCGTTTCCGTTGTTTCTCAGTTCCATCTGTTGTTCTGGGGCCACCACTCTTCTTTTCCTCCAGTGAAGTGCTGCAGTCTGTGGGGGTGGGCTGGACCTGGGGACTGGTTGGGCTGGGAGATAGGAGGGTCAGCCTGGATGGCTCCTGGTCCGGTGTTTGGGCCTTTGTCTGCTCTGGTCCAAGGTCAGGGCCAGGCTCAGCGGGGTAGGGGCTAGGCTCAGCGGGGCAGGGCTCAGCCAACAGGCGGGGGTTGAGGTGTGGCCCGTCAGTATCGTAGGTAAAGGTATACTTGGCCAGGCGTTCCTCCAGGGCCAGGCTGGCAGCTTCCTTGGCCTGAGTGATGCCCACCACCCACTGGGCATGGAGCTTCCTGGGTACGGAAGAAGTGGTACTCTGGAGACAGAGGACAGTAAAACTCAGAACTACTAGTAAAGGACAGTAGAGCTCAGGCTGACAGTAGAGCTCGGGCTGACAGTAGAGCTCAGGCTGACAGTAGAGCTCAGGCTGACAGTAGAGCTCAAGCTGACAGTAGAGCTCAGAGGACAGTAGAGCTCAGAGGACAGTAGAGCTCAGAGGACAGTAGAGCTCAGAGGACAGTAGAGCTCAGGCTGACAGTAGAGCTCAGGCTGACAGTAGAGCTCAGAGGACAGTAGAGCTCAGGCTGACAGTAGAGCTCAGGCTGACAGTAGAGCTCAGGCTGACAGTAGAGCTCAGGCTGACAGTAGAGCTCAGGCTGACAGTAGAGCTCAGAGCACAGTAGAGCTCAGAGCACAGTAGAGCTCAGAGGACAGTAGAGCTCAGGCTGACAGTAGAGCTCAGGCTGACAGTAGAGCTCAGGCTGACAGTAGAGCTCAGGCTGACAGTAGAGCTCAGAGGACAGTAGAGCTCAGAGGACAGTAGAGCTCAGAGGACAGTAGAGCTCAGAGGACAGTAGAGCTCAGAGGACAGTAGAGCTCAGAGGACAGTAGAGCTCAGGCTGACAGTAGAGCTCAGGCTGACAGTAGAGCTCAGGCTGACAGTAGAGCTCAGAGGACAGTAGAGCTCAGAGGACAGTAGAGCTCAGAGGACAGTAGAGCTCAGAGGACAGTAGAGCTCAGAGGACAGTAGAGCTCAGAGGACAGTAGAGCTCAGAGGACAGTAGAGCTCAGAGGACAGTAGAGCTCAGAGGACAGTAGAGCTCAGAGGACAGTAGAGCTCAGAGGACAGTAGAGCTCAGAGGACAGTAGAGCTCAGGCTGACAGTAGAGCTCAGGCTGACAGTAGAGCTCAGAGGACAGTAGAGCTCAGAGGACAGTAGAGCTCAGAGGACAGTGATGACATTGCTAGAAAAGGTACATTTCCTGAAGAAAACTTGAGTAATTGAGTGGGGGTTTAAGGTTACTGTACCTTTCTGTGGACGACCCGCGAAGATGGTTGTTTGTTGCCATGGCAGAGTTCAATATATTGCTCCTCCCTACTGAAGGAGGCCATGTTCTTCTCAAAGATGTAGCCCCTCTCCGGGGTGTTCCCAAAATACTGGACGTGGTACAGGATGCCAGATGTATGACTGTTAATTGCTTAAAAAAAAAGTTCAATTAAAAACATTAGTTAGAACTTCTGTGCACAAATATTCCACTGGTTACTATTGCCATCATAAACATGCTTTCTAATGTCTCTTTGTAATCTAACCAAACTGTGTGTATAAGGACTTGACAGGTAGTCTGTTCTGTTATGTGTTTTTACCTTTGTGTTTGAGGTGTGTGTTGAGTTCTGGGTCGGTAGAGACCATGCAGGGCCACCATGGGTATCCTGACACCTTGGTCCACACTACATCACCCACAGAGAACACTGTATGGACAGGGAGCTCCTCCTCCTGGCTCTGTTCCACCAGAGGACTGGCCTGCTGGATCTGAGAGGAACAGCATGCTGTCAGAAACCTCAATATTAACACTGAGGATCAGGAGGACTCTCAGAAACAAGGACTCACAAGGAGTGTATGATAAAGTTCTATTGAATCACAAAGACTGACAGGCACAAGTGACACTATGATCAACCTTTCATTTGGTCAGCCCATAGAGATACAACAGTTGTTTTATGTCAATGATCTGGCCTTCTGTGTATTGAACTATAGAACCCACCCCCACCTGTAGTGGTGCAGCAGTGCCCTCCTCTGGCTGACTGGCTGCTGACACCTCCACAGGAACTGGGTCATGGTTAGAGGCAGAGGCAAGTTTGTGCAGAGGTTTGGGTTTGATGAGTCTTCTCTTCCTCCCCGCCCTACTGGCTGGAACCAGGAGGCCCTCGGTAGGCAGGTTGGGCCCCTCTCCACAGAACGTCTCGAAGCGCGCCGGAGTCCCCTTGGACACCATCTTGGTGATCTTCAGTTTAATCTCGGGGGAGGTGGCCTTCCTCTGGGGGCTGGGGTGGGAGGAAGGGGCCTCTGCACCCTTCAGGGTGGGGGGCTCAGGGGGGCACAGCTTGGGCAGCTTGTCCTGGTCTCCGTTCAGCATGAGGGACGTCAGGTCCTTCAGCCTCTCATGACTATGACCATGGGAGGCCATGTTGTTTAGAACACTGTCCTGGAGCGTCACGGCCAGCTGGGCAGCTGCCTTGTCCATCAGCAGGGCCGGGTCCGCCCCCAGGTCCCCCCCACCCCGACCCTTCCTCCCCCCCAGGGGCTCAGACGGCTGCTTCATGCTGACTGGGTTGAGGGCCTCTGGCATCGAGGGCAGAGACCGCCCCTTACTGGTACTGTCCATCCCAGACCGTCCCTTACTGTCCATCCCATCAAACTCCAGCCTCACTCAGCTACAGCACAGAGGGGGAAGGAGAGAAATAATGAATTACTCCTTATGGTCCAAAGCCCATGCATCTTCCAAACACACTTCCAGTTTAAAGTCTGATTCAATAGGCATCAATCTGATTATTACATTACTCATCATGATGTTGTCAAGTAACTTGACAATCAAAATCATACTTACACTAACTCTTAATTTAATGGAAATACATGAGGCATTCTGGATTTCACATTAAAAAATTAATGGCTGCCATAAAATATGCAAAGTGTGTATTGTCAGACTAATGGAAGAGTCAGGACTTTTTCTATGAGTCTCGAATGACAATACTGAGCAAGCCAACACAATTTGCAACAAGCTTGATCTACAGGTATTCACAACTGCACCTGTTCTGGGTTGGTTTAGCAATGCATGTTGGAGCTAGGGTGATGCAGAAAGTCTAACTCAAAACAATAGTCAGTGAAAATGCACAGGCGGATACATCAAACACTGGACTGAAAGCTGATAAAGCCGCGTCGTTAACGCACTAAGATGGCCCCACATTCAAATCTGAACAGTGCAAATGAGCTAGTAGTACAGTTAGCTACTTTGATAACCTGCTGACCAACTACAGCGCACCGAGTGGACACTTTGTTACAGTATATGATGTCAAATGTAGCAATCGGAAAACTTACGAGCTTGCTAAGCACTCTATAGTAGTTGGCTTGCTTACTTCTGCAATGTCCCAACATTGAATGAATGGCTAGTGCATGTAAGGAACAGCTAGCTAGCTCGCTAACCACATGCAATGTGTAACAAGCTAACAGTAACGCAGCCAGCATCACCGACCGTGAAAAGCCGCGGAAAGATGACAGTCTAGCTAGTTAACATATTTCACCAACAGAAACATGTAGACATTGCCAATCACATATCACGAATAAATAAAAGTCAATACACATTTTTTTTAAGTCTCACTCTTTAGGAATATGGTAACATATTTCCCATTTTGAGATACTGACCTAGCTTTAACTTAGCTAGGATCTCTGGGTAACGTTAATGGCCAAGGTTAGTTGCAGATAGCTTAAGTAGCGTCAACTAAACCATGGCATATGAAAAATAGAGAATAGCAATGTTCTGTTAGCTACTTCACATAATGAAATGCATCCAAAAAGTATTTAAATTAACCGATGCTCAATGACACCAGCTCCCGAGTTAACGTTAGCTAGCTAGAGTGGCTAACTGGCTATCTAGCCACCATTCAAAGTTAGCTAGCGACGTGCCAACTTGCCTGACATGCGCAGCTACAGCTAGCTAGCGAACGTTACATTGCTAGCTAACTCGCTATGTTAGAAGAGACAAGTTTATTGAAAGATGACCACGCTCGCCTTGTCCTCCCATAATTATAGTAATGTGTTAAATTACCTGTTGAATTTCTCGAATAGTTATCAAATTTGAAAATAGTCTGTTTGAATCATCTTGAAAACCCCGATTTCATTCAACTTGAATCAAAGGTTGCGGGAAACTCTACTCCCAATCAGCGCGAAAAATACTCACTTCCGATTGGTTGGGAGGAGCGACGAGTTTAACCGGCCCTTTCAAAAATGTCTTTGCTATCCGAGATCCCTGGGACGTCCCTACACCATTGAAGTTTACATTTTAAATGGATAAGGTCAGGTAAGGGTTTAATAAAGGGTTATATTTTGTGCCTACAACGATTTTGATGTGAAGGTGGACATGTTTAAGTTCTTTAGAAACATTGTAAAGGACACCACTAGCATGATCTCTATTATTGAATCTCTTGATCCTCTCCCTGAGAATACTTTGTTAGTTACGTTTGATGTTGAGTCGTTATACACAAATATTCCACACGAGGGCGGTATTGAAGCTATGGAACATTCTCTTCTGCAACGTGACCCTAATGAACTACCTTCCAGTGCATCATGCATTATAACATTGGCTGAAATAGTACTCACACACAACTACTTAATGTTTCTAAATTATTTCTTCATTCAGACGAAGGGTACTGCCATGGGATCCCCCATGACTCCTAACGATGCTAATTTGTATGTGGGTTACATGGAGAAACAAGTCTATTTTCAATCCTCTCAAAAATGTTTTCTTGCCTAACATCGTTATTTGGAAACGGTATATTGATTATACTTTTTGTTCTATTGAGGGGTGATGCAAAACAGCTATTTCTACGACAAAACACAGAAAAGCACAATTTTCACATATGTTGGGGTGGTAGTGGAGATTATGATTATTTTTTCCCCCTTTAACTCCGACCCCTACCCTTACTATAACAAGGAGATATGCGCAGGGCTCAATATCTTGCTTGATAAATTGAAAACACTCAGTCCCGTGGGTTCTGGGACCGTGTGAACGGTCTCTGCCTCTGGTAGTCGTTTCTTCTTACCCCGTCGGGTGCGGCATCTCGTCAGCGGGCGTGCCCGCTGCCACCTCCGCGCTTCCGTCGGCCCAGTCTCGTTGGATAAAAAACTGCCACTGGAAGCGGAAGAGGCGCTGGTTGTAGAGCGTTGGTCAGACGAGATGGATAGAAGTAAACGGCATCCCTCCTGCGTCTGTCATGGAGAGGAGCAGCAGGACCTCTTTTGTCAGGGTTTCTCCAGAAGTAGACTTTGTCCTCGGCCTTGTCTTTTTTGTCTTGGTTGAATTTCTTGATTTTAAGTTCCTTTATTTCTGTAGACAACTTGTCCTGGAGCGCTTGGTTAGTTTTCATCAGTTCATTGAATATGACATCATCAGTAACAGCTATTTGTAGAGATGTGCGTTTCTCTTCAATCGTGTTTTCCATTTCAATAAAATCATTTTTAAACTGGTCAACAATTAATGTCATTAAATCAATAGAGCATTTGTTCAGGATGGCACACCAGCGCTCACAGAAAACATCTGTGCGCTGTCCCAATGATGGTTCTTTTTGCCACCTGAGTCCCCGTCGAACACCCGCAATAACATCTGCTAAATATATATGTTCGACCAATAAAATTGGATTTGATTTGAAGTGTTTCTACTGACATCATCGGTGTGCATCGTGATTTTAACACATTTTTAGTATGTGTTGCATACTAATTACCAAGTCATTGTCTACTAATTGGTTGGTGATGTCATTGGAAACACTTATCTTCCTCTATCTATTTTACCACAAAACATAGAAACGCCCATTTTCACATTTGTTGAAGTTGGGATGGTCCTGGAAATGCTGAAAAAGATAGGGACGCCCCAAGAATCCCAGATAGCATTGCCCTGTTCAAAAACCAACCTTTGTTAGTTATCTCCATGGGTTCTCTGAAGAATATCCAAATAATTATTTTGACTCCATGGCATTGTTGAATATTAATTTCTGATTGGCCTGAAGGCCATTCTAGAGCGTGCATTATTTCCCTATAATGCAAGCTATAATTAAATTACTTTCAATTCCAAGATGGCGTTGCAGTGTTTGTCTTGTCCCGTGTATATATCGTTTTCTTCCTATTTATTTCATACATACTTTTAATATTTTTAATCTCAATTTCCATCTACAGACTGAACATACTCTCCTCACCCAATGTGGTACGGATCTGCTATTTTTATACTTTAGAACCGGACCCCCATCAGAAGCTACCCAGCTTACTAGCTACTACCTAGTAGTCAGTTAGCCACTGCTAGCGGTCCTCACCTACGGACATTAGCCTGCCTCAGCCCGGTCAACTCCTGCCAGTCTGCACAGCGCGATATCAACCCAGAGCATATTGGACTGCTTTTTATCTCTATTTCTGCTTTTTGTGACTCCTCTCTTTGGCTGAAAAATGGCTGTGTTTTTCTGTGGCTATGTACTGAGCTAACATAATCATTTGGTGTGCTTTCGCTGTAAATCCTTTTTGAAATCAGACAGGTTGGCTGGATTCACAACATGTGTAGCTTTAATTTGGTGTCTTTCATGTGTGATTTCATGAAAGATTGTTTTTATAGTAATATATTTGAATTTGGCGCGCTACATTTTTTCTGGCTTTTGGCCAAGTGGGACGCTACCGTCCCACATATCCCAGAGAGGTTACCAAACAAATCACCGACCATTCCGAATCCCACCGTACCTTCTCCGCTATGCAATCTAGTTGCCGAGCTGGTCATGGGTGCACATCAGCCACGCTCAAGGTCCTAAACGATATCATAACTGTCATCGATAAGAGACAATTATGTGCAGCCGTATTCATCGACCTGGCCAAGGCTTTCGACTCTGTCAATCACCACATTCTTCTCGGCAGACTCGACAGCCTTAGTTTCTCAAATGACTGCCTCGCCTGGTTCACCAACTACTTCTCTGATAGAGTTCAGTGTGTCAAATCGGAGGGCCTGTTGTCCGGACCTCTGGCAGTCTCTATGGGGGTGCCACAGGGTTCAATTCTCGGTCCAACTCTCTTCTCTGTATACATCAATGATGTCGCTCTTGCTGCTGGTGATTCTCTTGCTGCTGGTGATACGCAGACGACACCATTCTGTATACCTCTGGCCCTTCTTTGGACACTGTGCTAACTAACCTCCAGACGAGCTTCAATGCCATACAACTCTCCTTCCGTGGCCTCCAACTGCTCTTAAATGCAAGTAAAGCTAAATGCATGCTCTTCAACCGATCGCTGCCCTCACCTGCCCGCCTGTCCAGCATCACTACTCTGGACGATCCCGTTGACCATAATCTTCAATGTGGCCGGGTACAGCAGCGCGTAGTCCATCTTCATTCTCTTGTGTCGAGCCTTCACCTCATCAAACGCTTTGCGTCTTCGTACAACCGCTGTGGAATAATCATTGAAGAATGAGACCTTTGGACCTTTACGTTGACTACCGTCAGAACCGATGCTTCTGGCCGCATCCATGATGCACTGCTTGTCGGGGAAGTTGTGGAACTTTATAACCACTGGCCGTGGGCGCTGGTTGGGACCGGGTATCGGTGCTTGAGAGCGATGGGCTCTGTCCAGCTTCACACGACCAGCCTTAATATCCATTTGTAGGTAGCCAGGGATCCATTCCTCAAAGAATTTTACTGAACGTGTCTCTTCAGAATTTTCCGGGAGTCCCAAAGCACGGATATTGCATCTGCGTCCTAGATTATCCAAGTCGTCAATGTGCTCTGCAATTTCGCGCACCTGTTTCTCAAGTGCCTTTAATTTAGTGTCCATTGATGTAGTTGAAGTTTCCACAGTAGAAATTATTCCGTCCGCCTCATCCACACGTTTTACAACCCTCTGTAGTTCAGCTGAATGGCCTGCTATTGCTTCCAAGACCGTTCCTTTCTTAACATTGATCACTTTAGTAATGTTATCTGTCATCCTTTGAATCACCAGGTCCATTGTGCCTGGATCTGCAGTGGTGTTAGCTTCGCTAACGTTAGCTAGCTCCTCCTGCACATCTACAGGGATGATGGTTTTGGTCGAGTTCTTAGTAGTTCTGCCGGGCATGTTGTTGGAGATTTTTGAGAAATAGCCATCAAGACTCATTGTAGGATAACTTATTTAGCAAATTCTACCACTTTTTCAAGCTAGAAAATATATGTAAAAAGAGAAATTTACAAATGCCACGGGAGCTCGCTGAAACACAGTGTTCTCTCTATGACGCCATTGTGTTCCCTCGTGTGTTTTCTGTACCTGTTCGCACCTCTCCCTGTAGGCTTTAGACCCTCCACACCCCTTGGCTGCAACCTTTCTCATTTAGTGTACCCTGCACGCACAACCCGGGTCTCTGGCAGCATTTGGAACTGCCGATCTGCGGTCAAGAACGTTGAGTTCATCTCAGCCTCTGCTGCCCTTCAGTCCTTGACTTGTTGGCCCCGACGGAGACATGAATCACCCCAGAGAACACTGCTACTCCAGCTGCTCTTTCTTCATCTGACTATGTTTTCTCTCATAGTCTGAGAGCATCTGGTCGTCATGGTGGTGACACAGGTCTACTCATTTCTCCTAAGTGGAGATGTTCTCTTTTCTCCCTCTCACCTGTCCATCTCCTCATTTGAATTCCATGCTGTCACTGTCACTTGTCTAATCAAGCTTAACATTATTGTCATCTATCTCCCACCATGTGCCCTTAGAGCGTTAATCAATGAGCTTGACAACTTGATAAGCTCATTTCCTGACGATGGCTCACCGCTCTTTGTACTTTCCGACTTCAGCCTCCCGACATCTACTTTTGATTATTTTCTTTCCGACTCTCTTTTTCCCCTTCCTGCCTCTTTTGACCTCACCCTTTCCCCTTCCTGCCTCTTTTGACCTCACCCTCTCCCCTTCCTGCCTCTTTTGACCTCACCCTTTCCCCTTCCTGCCTCTTTTGACCTCACCCTTTCCCCTTCCTGCCTCTTTTGACCTCACCCTTTCCCCTTCCTGCCTCTTTTGACCTCACCCTTTCCCAGTCTCCTCCAACTCACAAGGCAGGCAATACGCTTGACCTCATCTTTACTAGAGGCTGTTCTCCTACTAATCTCACTGCAACCCCCCTCCAGGTCTCTGATCACTACTTTTTTTCTTTTCTGTCTCCCTTTCCTCCAACCCTAACCACTCAGCCCCAACCCAGATGGTCTTGCGCCATCACAATCATTGTTCTCTCTCTCCCACTACTCTCTCCTCTTCTATCCCATCGTCTCTCCCTTCTGCTAAATCCTTCTCCCTCCTGTCTCCTGATTCTGCCTCTTCAACCCAACTCTCCTCCTTTTCCGCATCCTATGACTCGCACTATCCCCTTTCCTCCCGGCCGGCTCGAACCTCTCCTCCTGCTCCGTGGCTGAGTGACTCATTGCGAGCTTACAGAACAGGGCTGCGGGCAGCTGAGCGAAAATGGAGGAAAACTAAACTTCCGGGAGACCTATCATCCTTTCACTCCCTCCTCTCTGTCTTCTCTTCCTCTGGATCCACTGCTAAAGCCAATTTCTATCACTCTAAATTTAAAGCTTCTGCCTTTAACCCTAGGAAACTTCCCCCCCCCCTTTCCTCCCTCCTTAATCCTCCATTCCTCCCTCTGTGGACGACTTTGTCAACCACTTTAAAAAAAAAAAGGTTGATGACATCCGTTACTAATTCACTCACCCTATTGAATCCACTGGTCTCACTCACACAGAACTACCCTACGCCTTGACATCTTTCTCCCATCCTGCAACTAGCAAGGTCTGGCCACCCAACAACTGCCCGTTCAACCCCATCCCTTCCTCCCTTCTCCAGACCATCTCTGGAGACCTTCTCACTTCCCTCATCAACTCATCCCTGACCACTGGCTACATTTCCTCTGACTTCAAAATGGCCTGAGTTGCTCCCCTCCTCAAGAAACCAAAACTCGACTCATCTGACATCAGAACCTACAGACCTGTGTCCCTTCTTTCTTTTCTTTCCAAAACCCTTGAGCGTGTTGTCTCTGATCAACTTTCTCGTTATTGCTCTCAAAGCGATCTTTTTGACCCTAACCAATCAGGCTTCAAGACGGGTCACTCAACTGAGACTGCTCTTCTCTGTGTCACGGAGGCTCTCCGCACTGTCACAGCTGACTCTCTCTCCTCTGTTCTCATCCTCATAGATCTATCTGCTGAACCATCAGATCCTCCTCTCCACCCTCTCAGGGCTGAGGGTTTCAGACTCTGCACACTCTTGGATTGCATCCTACCAGGCAGGTCGCTCTGACCAAGTGATGTGGAGAGGATCTGTGTCTGCACCACATACTCTCACTACTGGTGTCCCCCAGGGCTCGGTTCTAGGACCTCTCCTCTTCTCTCTATACACCAAGTCACTCGGCTCCATCATATCCTCACATGGTCTCTCCTATCACTGCTATGTGGACGACACTCAGCTACTTTTCTTCTTCCACCTTCTGACACCCAGATGGCAACACGCATCTCTGTGTGCCTGGCATATATCTCAACTTGGATGTCGGCCCACCCCCTCAAGCTCAACCTCGACAAGACAGAACTGCTCATCCTCCCGGGGAAGGCCTGCCCGCTTAAAGACCTCTCCATCACAGTTGACAATTCCAGTGTCGACCCTCCCAAAGAACCTAAGCGTGACCCTGGATAACACCCTGTCGTTCTCTGCAAACGTCAAAGCAGTGACTCGCTCCTGCAGGTTCATGCTCTACAACATCCATAGAGTACGACCTTCCCTCACACAGGAAGCGGCGCAGGTCCTAATCCAGGCACTTGTCATCTCCCTCTGGACTACTGCAACTCGCTGGGCTCCCCGCTTGTGGCATCAAACCCCTGCAACTTATTCAGAATGCTGCAGCTCGCCTGGTTTTCTAAGTTCTCCCATGTCACCCGCTCCTCCGCACACTCCACTGCACTTGGCCCCACCCCTTCTAGCTCTGGCTCTACTGATAGCTTGTGATAAGTGGTTGTCTCACCTAGCGATCTTAAGATAAATGCACTTACTGTAAGTCTGCTAAATGACTCAAATGTAAAACAAAATACTTTGCTTTTACCGAAACACATTTTAATACACAATTGAAATAGTCAAATCTTTATGTATCAATGACTACTTCTCTCCCTCCTTCTCCTCTTCCTCATCTCCCTCTAGGGGTGATTTAGAGGTTGGGTCCAGACGGGGGTTGGGACCGGTGAAGAAAAAAGTAATGAGGCAGTGGATGGGGAGAGAGTGGGAGGAGCAAAGAGGAGAAGGGGAAGGAGGAGGAGCAAAGAGGAGGGGGAGGAGGAAAGAGGAGGGGGAGGAGCAAGGTGGAGGGGAGGAGGAGAGGGGAGGAGGAGCAAAGAGAAGGAGAGGGGGAGGAGAGAAGGAGGAGGAGAGGGGAAAAGAGAAAGAGGAGGAGCAAAGAGAAGGAGAGGGGGAGGAGCGAGGAGGAGGAGAGAAGGGGGAGGAGAGGAGGAGAGGAGGAGGGGGAGGAGAGGAGGAGGGGGAGCAAAGAGAATGAGGGGGAGGAGTAAAGAGAAGGAGAGAAGGGTGGAGGAGAGAAAGGGAGGAGAGGAGGAGAGGAGGGGGAGGAGAGAAGGAGGAGGAGGAGGAGAGAAGGAGGAGGGGGAGGAGAGAAGGAGGAGGGATGGATGTAAATCCTCCCCAGCAGCAGCAATGTGGAAACAGAACTATCCATTGAGTAGCAAACAAGCCCCTCAGTAGAGTGTGAATAGAGCTATAGAAATCCTCCCCAGCAGCAGCAATGTGGAAACAGAACTATCCATTGAGTAGCAAACAAGCCCCTCAGTAGAGTGTGAATAGAGCTATAGAAATCCTCCCCAGCAGCAGCAGGAAGTTCCACTGAGAGGCAGGAAGTTCCCTTCAGGACGCACTTCAGATGGGACGGGACCTGGGCCAACGGCCGAGCAGCAGCCTCAGTACAGACCTCAACAGCCGAGCAAGTACGAGGGCAGCCTGTAGCATCAGTACATACAGTGCATTCAGAAAGCATTCAGACCCCTTGACATCAGGTTGGGTGGGGAGCGTTGCTGCACAGCTATTTTGAGGACCCTCCTATATACATCCCTGGGTCGCTCGTCTCTTCAGTTCGCTGCAGCTAGCGACTGGAACGAGCTGCAACAAACACTCAAACTGGACAGATTTATCTCAATCTCTTCATTCAAAGACTCAACGATGGACTCTTACTGACAGTTGTGGCTGCTTTGCGTGATGTATTGTTGTCTCTACCTTCTTGCCCTTTGTGCTGTTGTCTGTGCCCGATAATGTTTGTACCCTGGGCTGCTGCCATGTTGTGTTGCTACCATGTTGTTGTCATGATGTGTTGCTACCATGTTGTTGTCAGGATGTGTTGCTACCATGTTGTTGTCATGTTGTGTTGCTACCATGTTGTTGTCATGATGTGTTGCTACCATGTTGTTGTCATGATGTGTTGCTACCATGTTGTTGTCATGATGTGTTGCTACCATGTTGTTGTCATGTTGTGTTGCTACCATGTTGTTGTCATGTTGTGTTGCTACCATGTTGTTGTCATGTTGTGTTGCTACCATGTTGTTGTCATGTTGTGTTGCTACCATGTTGTTGTCATGTTGTGTTGCTACCATGTTGTTGTCATGTTGTGTTGCTACCATGTTGTTGTCATGTTGTGTTGCTACCATGTTGTTGTCATGATGTGTTGCTACCATGTTGTTGTCATGTTGTGTTGCTACCATGTTGTTGTCATGTTGTGTTGCTACCATGATGTGTTGTCATGTGTTGCTACCATGTTGTTGTCATGTTGTGTTGCTACCATGTTGTTGTCATGATGTGTTGCTACCATGTTGTTGTCATGATGTGTTGCTACCATGTTGTTGTCATGTTGTGTTGCTACCATGTTGTTGTCATGTTGTGTTGCTACCATGTTGTTGTCATGTTGTGTTGCTACCATGTTGTTGTCATGTTGTGTTGCTACCATGTTGTTGTCATGTTGTGTTGCTACCATGTTGTTGTCATGTTGTGTTGCTACCATGTTGTTGTCATGATGTGTTGCTACCATGTTGTTGTCATGATGTGTTGCTACCATGTTGTTGTCATGTTGTGTTGCTACCATGTTGTTGTCATGATGTGTTGCTACCATGTTGTTGTCATGATGTGTTGCTACCATGTTGTTGTCATGATGTGTTGCTACCATGTTGTTGTCATGTTGTGTTGCTACCATGTTGTTGTCATGTTGTGTTGCTACCATGTTGTTGTCATGTTGTGTTGCTACCATGTTGTTGTCATGTTGTGTTGCTACCATGTTGTTGTCATGTTGTGTTGCTACCATGTTGTTGTCATGATGTGTTGCTACCATGTTGTTGTCATGATGTGTTGCTACCATGTTGTTGTCATGTTGTGTTGCTACCATGTTGTGTTGTCATGTGTTGCTACCATGTTGTTGTCATGTTGTGTTGCTACCATGTTGTTGTCATGTTGTGTTGCTACCATGATGTGTTGCTACCATGTTGTTGTCATGTTGTGTTGCTACCATGCTGTGTTGTCATGTGTTGCTACCATGTTGTTGTCATGTTGTGTTGCTACCATGTTGTTGTCATGTTGTGTTGCTACCATGTTGTTGTCATGTTGTGTTGCTACCATGTTGTTGTCATGATGTGTTGCTACCATGTTGTTGTCATGTTGTGTTGCTACCATGATGTGTTGCTACCATGTTGTTGTCATGTTGTGTTGCTACCATGCTGTGTTGTCATGTGTTGCTACCATGTTGTTGTCATGTTGTGTTGCTACCATGTTGTTGTCATGTTGTGTTGCTACCATGTTGTTGTCATGTTGTGTTGCTACCATGTTGTTGTCATGATGTGTTGCTACCATGTTGTTGTCATGTTGTGTTGCTACCATGTTGTTGTCATGATGTGTTGCTACCATGTTGTTGTCATGATGTGTTGCTACCATGTTGTTGTCATGTTGTGTTGCTACCATGTTGTTGTCATGTTGTGTTGCTACCATGTTGTTGTCATGTTGTGTTGCTACCATGTTGTTGTCATGTTGTGTTGCTACCATGTTGTTGTCATGATGTGTTGCTACCATGTTGTTGTCATGATGTGTTGCTACCATGTTGTTGTCATGTTGTGTTGCTACCATGCTGTGTTGTCATGTGTTGCTACCATGTTGTTGTCATGATGTGTTGCTACCATGTTGTTGTCATGATGTGTTGCTACCATGTTGTTGTCATGTTGTGTTGCTACCATGTTGTTGTCATGTTGTGTTGCTACCATGTTGTTGTCATGATGTGTTGCTACCATGTTGTTGTCATGATGTGTTGCTACCATGTTGTTGTCATGTTGTGTTGCTACCATGTTGTTGTCATGATGTGTTGCTACCATGTTGTTGTCATGATGTGTTGCTACCATGTTGTTGTCATGTTGTGTTGCTACCATGTTGTTGTCATGTTGTGTTGCTACCATGTTGTTGTCATGTTGTGTTGCTACCATGTTGTTGTCATGATGTGTTGCTACCATGTTGTTGTCATGATGTGTTGCTACCATGTTGTTGTCATGATGTGTTGCTACCATGTTGTTGTCATGTTGTGTTGCTACCATGTTGTTGTCATGTTGTGTTGCTACCATGTTGTTGTCATGATGTGTTGCTACCATGTTGTTGTCATGATGTGTTGCTACCATGTTGTTGTCATGTTGTGTTGCTACCATGTTGTTGTCATGATGTGTTGCTACCATGTTGTTGTCATGATGTGTTGCTATCATGTTGTTGTCATGTTGTGTTGCTACCATGTTGTTGTCATGTTGTGTTGCTACCATGTTGTTGTCATGTTGTGTTGCTACCATGTTGTTGTCATGTTGTGTTGCTACCATGTTGTTGTCATGATGTGTTGCTACCATGTTGTTGTCATGATGTGTTGCTACCATGTTGTTGTCATGATGTGTTGCTACCATGTTGTTGTCATGTTGTGTTGCTACCATGTTGTTGTCATGTTGTGTTGCTACCATGTTGTTGTCATGATGTGTTGCTACCATGTTGTTGTCATGATGTGTTGCTACCATGTTGTTGTCATGTTGTGTTGCTACCATGTTGTTGTCATGATGTGTTGCTACCATGTTGTTGTCATGTTGTGTTGCTACCATGTTGTTGTCATGTTGTGTTGCTACCATGTTGTTGTCATGTTGTGTTGCTGCCATGCTATGTTGTTGTCTTAGGTCTCTCTTTATGTAGTGTTGTGTTGTCTCTCTTGTAGTGATGTGTTTTGTCCTATATTTTAATTCAATTTATTTATATTTATAATCCCAGCCCCCGTACCCGCAGGAGGCCTTTTGGTAGGCAGTCATTGTAAATAAGAATTCGTTCTTAACTGACTTGCCTAGTTAAATAAAGGTTCAATAAATACAAAATATGTTAGATCGGGTTCAAGTCCGTGCTCTGGCTGGGCCACACACCTTCCCTCGACACAATCCTGTCGAGGGAAGGTGTGTGCCTTTCCAAATCATGTCCAATCATTTGAATTTACCACAGGTGGACTCCAATCAAGTTGTAGAAACATCTCAAGGATGATCAATGTAAATAGGATGCACGCTTTTTCATTATGGGTATTTCGTTTGAAGAGGAATTGATTTATTTTCATTTTAGAATAAGGCTGTAACGTAACAAAATGTGGAAAAAGTCAAGGGGTCTGAATACTTTCCGAATGTACTGTAGCCTAGACCCTCAGCCCCACCTCAGTACAAAAGGGGACATCAGCCATTTCTCTGCCTGCCCCCCCCTCCACCCCCTCTCAAATACCCCCCACCATCTCTCTCTCTCCAGCCGCCTTATGGGCTGGCTGCCCTTTAAACATACAAGCCTTTAGCCCCTCCACATCGCTCTACATACATCCAGAGAGGCAGAAGGGGTGAATAGCAACTCCACTCAGCAAACAAAAAAGCAAATGAAAGAGCTGTTAAGCGGGTCATGTGTTCAGTACGCTAGAGTAAGGCAACATACATACAGCAGAGCATGTAGATTTGTTTAACATATCTTTATCAAGAAGCCTATTTGTTTTCAGGGTGTGTAGGAAGCTAACACACGCACTCTACACACACGTACACATGGATTTTGTATTGTAGATATGTGATAGCAGAGTAGCGGCCTGAGGGAATAAATGTAATGTGTTCTGAAAAGTGTTTTGAAATGTAATGTCAGATTTTTTATTCTGTATAAGTGCCTGAATGTTGCTGGACCCCGGGAAGAGTAGCTGCTGCCTTGGATCCTTAATAAATAAATAAATACGTGATCACTAATCATTCATCCTGGATAAAGACATGAGGAAGATGGTTTACTCGTAAGGAACAACATCCGAGCGTAACCTCGACAACACCCCTATTGAACCAATCACACCCTGACTCAGTCTCACATAAATTCAGATGCAGAATAAAGTCTGCTTGGAGAGCTACCTTTTTGTATAAATACGACAAGTCAGAGGTGACCAAGCTGGTTGCAAAACCAACAGATATCCAGGAGACAGGAGAACGTCTCCATATCATGGAAACAGGAGAACGTCCCCATATCCAGGAGACAGGAGAACGTCCCCATATCCAGGATACAGGAGAACATCTCCATATCCAGGAGACAGGAGAACATCTCCATATCCTGAAGACAGGAGAATGTCTCCATATCCTGGAGACAGGAGAACATCTCCATATCATGGAGACAGGAGAACGTCTCCATATCCAGGAGACAGGAGAACATCTCCATATCCTGGAGAATGTCTCCATATCCTGGAGACAGGAGAACATCTCCATATCATGGAGACAGGAGAACGTCTCCATATCATGGAGACAGGAGAACGTCTTCATATCATGGAGACAGGAGAACGTCTCCATATCCTGGAGACAGGAGAACGTCCCCATATCCAGGAGACAGGAGAACGTCTCCATATCAAGGAGACAGGAGAACATCTCCATATCCTGGAGACAGGAGAACGTCTCCATATCCTGGAGACAGGAGAACGTCTCCATATCAAGGAGACAGGAGAACGTCTCCATATCCAGGAGACAGGAGAACGTCCCCATATCCAGGAGACAGGAGAACGTCTCCATATCCAGGAGACAGGAGAACGTCTCCATATCCAGGAGACAGGAGAACGTCTCCATATCAAGGAGACAGGAGAACGTCCCCATATCCAGGAGACAGGAGAACGTCCCCATATCCAGGATACAGGAGAACGTCTCCATATCCAGGAGACAGGAGAACATCTCCATATCCTGGAGACAGGAGAATGTCTCCATATCCTGGAGACAGGAGAACATCTACATATCATGGAGACAGGAAAACGTCTACATATCATGGAGACAGGAGAACGTCTCCATATCCTGGAGACAGGAGAACGTCCCCATATCCAGGAGACAGGAGAACGTCTCCATATCAAGGAGACAGGAGAACGTCTCCATATCCAGGAGACAGGAGAACGTCCCCATATCCAGGAGACAGGAGAACGTCTCCATATCCAGGAGACAGGAGAACGTCTCCATATCCAGGAGACAGGAGAACGTCCCCATATCCAGGAGACAGGAGAACGTCCCCATATCCAGGAGACAGGAGAACGTCCCCATATCCAGGAGACAGGAGAACGTCCCCATATCCAGGAGACAGGAGAACGTCCCCATATCCAGGAGACAGGAGAACGTCCCCATATCCAGGAGACAGGAGAACGTCCCCATATCCAGGAGACAGGAGAACGTCCCCATATCCAGGAGACAGGAGAACGTCCCCATATCCAGGAGACAGGAGAACGTCCCCATATCCAGGAGACAGGAGAACGTCTCCATATCCAGGAGACAGGAGAACGTCCCCATATCCAGGAGACAGGAGAACGTCCCCATATCCAGGAGACAGGAGAACGTCCCCATATCCAGGAGACAGGAGAACGTCCCCATATCCAGGAGACAGGAGAACGTCCCCATATCCAGGAGACAGGAGAACGTCTCCATATCCAGGAGACAGGAGAACGTCTCCATATCCAGGAGACAGGAGAACGTCTCCATATCCAGGAGACAGGAGAACGTCTCCATATCCAGGAGACAGGAGAACGTCCCCATATCCAGGAGACAGGAGAACGTCTCCATATCCAGGATACAGGAGAACGTCTCCATATCCAGGAGACAGGAGAACGTCTCCATATCCAGGAGACAGGAGAACGTCCCCATATCCAGGAGACAGGAGAACGTCCCCATATCCAGGAGACAGGAGAACGTCCCCATATCCAGGAGACAGGAGAACGTCCCCATATCCAGGAGACAGGAGAACGTCTCCATATCCAGGAGACAGGAGAACGTCTCCATATCCAGGAGACAGGAGAACGTCTCCATATCCAGGAGACAGGAGAACGTCCCCATATCCAGGAGACAGGAGAACGTCCCCATATCCTGGAGACAGGAATCAGCGGCCCCTCAGAAACAGAGACATGATGGACAGACAGGTCTACTATACATCTAGATGTGTATCCTCCTCATAACAACATCAGCAGAGTGTATACAGGATAATCCTCTCACAATAGGTCAAGCTCTTATTTACCCAGTTTGGAAGAATAAATACCGGTAGACAACAGCTCATCAGCATTACTAGATCCAACTAGACTACAAAAGAAGAAATGCCTTTTCTCTCGTACACTACCATACAGGTCTTATTATTATAATTATTTGTATTATTACAATCACCTGCAACAACTGGCTATTTATCAAAAATTCATCTCTCAATTAATTCCAGGACTTTTAATCGATTAACAATTCAACCCAGGAGACAATTAATCTTGATGGTTGTACAGTCGTCTCAAATAAAACTGTGAAGGACCTCGGCGTTACTCTTGACCCTGATCTCTCTTTTGACGAACATATCAAGACTGTTTCAAGGACAGCTTTTTTCCATCTACGTAACATTGCAAAAATCAGAAACTTTCTGTCCAAAATGATGCAGAAAAATGTATCCATGCTTTTGTCACTTCAAGATTAGACTACTGCAATGCTCTACTTTCCGGCTACCCGGATAAGGCACTAAATAAACTTCAGTTAGTGCTAAATACGGCTGCTAGAATCCTGACTAGAACCAAAAAATGTGATCATATTACTCCAGTGCTAGCCTCTCTACACTGGCTTCCTGTTAAGGCAAGGGCTGATTTCAAGGTTTTACTGCTAACCTACAAAGCATTACATGGGCTTGCTCCTACCTATCGTTCCGATTTGGTCCTGCCGTACATACCTACACGTACGCTACGATCACAAGACGCAGGCCTCCTTATTGTCCCTAGAATTTCTAAGCAAACAGCTGGAGGCAGGGCTTTCTCCTATAGAGCTCCATTTTTATGGAATGGTCTGCCTACCCATGTGAGAGACGCAGACTCGGTCTCAACCTTTAAGTCTTTATTGAAGACTCATCTCTTCAGTGGGTCATATGATTGAGTGTAGTCTGGCCCAAGAGTGTGAAGGTGAATGGAAAGGGCACTGGAGCAACGAACCACCCTTGCTGTCTCTGCCTGGCCGGTTCCCCTCTCCCCACTGGGATTCTCTGCCTCTAACCCTATTACAGGGGCTGAGTCACTGGCTTACTGGTGCTCTTCCATGCCGTCCCTAGGTGCGTCACTTGAGTGGGTTGAGTCACTGACGTGGTCTTCCTGTCCAGGCTGGCGCCCCGCCTTGGGTTGTGCCGTGGCGGAGATCTTTGTGGGCTATACTCGGCCTTATCCTTCTAGTGGTGTGGGGGCTTTGCTTTGGCAAAGTGGGTGGGGTTATATCCTGCCTGTTTGGCCCTGTCTGGGGGTATCATCGGACAGGGCCACAGTGTCTCCCGACCTCTCCTGTCTCAGCCTCCAGTATTTATGTTGCAGTAGTTTATGTGTCAGGGGGCTAGGGTCAGTCTGTTATATCGGGAGTATTTCTCCTGTCTTATCCGTTGTCCTGTGTGAATTTAAGTATGCTCTCTCTCTCTCTCTCTCTCTCTCTCTCACCATGCCTCAGGACTACGTGGCCTGATGACTCCTTGCTGTCCCCAGTCCATATGGAATCCTGACCTGTTCACCGGATGTGCTACCTGTCCCAGACCTTCTGTTTTCAACTCTCTAGAGACAGCAGGAGCAGTAGAGATACTCTGAATGATCGGCTATGAAAAGCCAACTGATATTTACTCCTGAGGTGCTGACTTGCTGCACCCTCGACAACCACTGTGATTATTATTATTTGACCCTGCTGGTCATCTATGAACATTTGAACATCTTGTCCATGTTCTGTTATAATCTCCACCCAGCACAGCCAGAAGAGGACTGGCCACCCCTCATAGCCTGGTTCCTCTCTAGGTTTCATCCTAGGTTCTGGCCTTTCTAGGGGAGTTTTTCCCATGCCACCGTGCTTCTATAACTGCATTGCTTGCTGTTTGGGGTTTTAGGCTGGGTTTTCTGTACAGCACTTTGTGACATCAGCTAATGTAAGAAGGGCTTTATGAATAAATTGGATTGATTGATTGAACCTTTTGATGCTCTTCTTCTTCCTAGCAGCCGGTGGATCATGTTCCGGAATCCTTTGATGCTCTTCTTCTTCCTAGCAGCCGGTGGATCATGTTCCGGAATCCTTTGATGCTCTTCTTCTTCCTAGCAGCCGGTGGATCATGTTCCGGAATCCTTTGATGCCCTTCTTCTTCCTAGTAGCCGGTGGATCATGTTCCGGAATCCTTTGATGCTCTTCTTCTTCCTAGTAGCCGGTGGATCATGTTCCGGAATCCTTTGATGCTCTTCTTCTTCCTAGCAGCCGGTGGATCATGTTCCGGAATCCTTTGATGCTCTTCTTCTTCCTAGCAGCCGGTGGATCATGTTCCGGAATCCTTTGATGCTCTTCTTCTTCCTAGCAGCCGGTGGATCATGTTCCGGAATCCTTTGATGCTCTTCTTCTTCCTAGCAGCCGGTGGATCATGTTCCGGAATCCTTTGATGCTCTTCTTCTTCCTAGCAGCCGGTGGATCATGTTCCGGAATCCTTTGATGCTCTTCTTCTTCCTAGCAGCCGGTGGATCATGTTCCGGAATCCTTTGATGCTCTTCTTCTTCCTAGCAGCCGGTGGATCATGTTCCGGAATCCTTTGATGCTCTTCTTCTTCCTAGCAGCCGGTGGATCATGTTCCGAATCCTTTGATGCTCTTCTTCTTCCTAGCAGCCGGTGGATCATGTTCCGGAACCCTTTGATGCTCTTCTTCTTCCTAGTAGCCGGTGGATCATGTTCCGGAACCCTTTGATGCTCTTCTTCTTCCTAGCAGCCGGTGGATCATGTTCCGGAATCCTTTGATGCTCTTCTTCTTCCTAGCAGCCGGTGGATCATGTTCCGGAACCCTTTGATGCTCTTCTTCTTCCTAGCAGCCGGTGGATCATGTTCCGGAATCCTTTGATGCTCTTCTTCTTCCTAGCAGCCGGTGGATCATGTTCCGGAATCCTTTGATGCTCTTCTTCTTCCTAGCAGCCGGTGGATCATGTTCCGGAATCCTTTGATGCTCTTCTTCTTCCTAGCAGCCGGTGGATCATGTTCCGGAATCCTTTGATGCTCTTCTTCTTCCTAGCAACCGGTGGATCATGTTCCGGAATCATTTGATGCTCTTCTTCTTCCTAGCAGCCGGTGGATCATGTTCCGGAACCCTTTGATGCTCTTCTTCTTCCTAGCAACCGGTGGATCATGTTCCGGAATCATTTGATGCTCTTCTTCTTCCTAGCAGCCGGTGGATCATGTTCCGGAATCCTTTGATGCTCTTCTTCTTCCTAGCAGCCGGTGGATCATGTTCCGGAATCCTTTGATGCTCTTCTTCTTCCTAGCAGCCGGTGGATCATGTTCCGGAATCCTTTGATGCTCTTCTTCTTCCTAGCAACCGGTGGATCATGTTCCGGAATCCTTTGATGCTCTTCTTCTTCCTAGCAGCCGGTGGATCATGTTCCGGAATCCTTTGATGTTCTTCTTCTTCCTAGTAGCCGGTGGATCATGTTCCGGAATCCTTTGATGCTCTTCTTCTTCCTAGCAGCCGGTGGATCATGTTCCGGAATCCTTTGATGCTCTTCTTCTTCCTAGCAGCCGGTGGATCATGTTCCGGAATCCTTTGATGTTCTTCTTCTTCCTAGCAGCCGGTGGATCATGTTCCGGAATCCTTTGATGCTCTTCTTCTTCCTAGCAGCCGGTGGATCATGTTCCGGAATCCTTTGATGTTCTTCTTCTTCCTAGCAGCCGGTGGATCATGTTCCGGAAACCTTTGATGCTCTTCTTCTTCCTAGTAGCCGGTGGATCATGTTCCGGAACCCTTTGATGTTCTTCTCCTTCCTAGCAGCCGGTGGATCATGTTCCGGAATCCTTTGATGCTCTTCTTCTTCCTAGTAGCCGATGGATCATGTTTTGGAACACTGATGCCACTTGATTATTATTTTCCCTTTAGTTACTAAATATAGACTCTGTAAACATTTAGACCACTGAGGGTCAACCGGAAAGGCAATTGCATAACGACAGGGTATTTGGTTATACATCTCCTGATCCTACTGCACCTAGATAGATCTAGTGGCAACATCACTCTGCTTACATTCTCTTCACAGTGCAGTAAATCCTTCAGGATATTCAGGATATTTTTAAATAAGATGAAAAATAATTTATAGAAAGACTCATTTGGCACTTCTTTCTTGATAAACCACATTTTAGGATCTTGGACTTTACCATCTTGTTGCACATTTTGCATTTAATAAAAATGTCTAAGTTATCTTCCAATACGTTGGCACATCAATGACTTACAAACACACACATGATCCAGAGTGAAAGCTATAATGCTATAACTATCTGCTTTGTGATTGTGACACCACAGAGCAGGCCTTCATGTTCTATATTTATATTCTATAACACTGTAGAGCAGCAATGAAACCTGGAGCGCCTGTTCAGATGTTTCAGTAACACCAGATAATGTTTCAGATGTTTCAGTAACACTAGAACATGTCAGTAACATTCTAGAACATGTTTCAGTAACTTTAGAATATGTTTCAGATGTTTTGGTAACACTAGATATCAACTTTGGAAAAAATTACAACACATACTGTCTATTACTAGCTCTCTATTTATTATAGTATAAGAGCTTAAATAATATATTGGATGAAGAGTACTACTTCTAGAACTAGCATGGGAAACTAGCATGGTAACTACTTCTAGAACTAGCATGGGAAACTAGCATGGTAACTACTTCTAGAACTAGCATGGTAAACTAGCATGGTAACTACTTCTAGAACAAGCATGGGAAACTAGCATGGTAACTACTTCTATAACTAGCATGGGAAACTAGCATGGTAACTACTTCTAGAACTAGCATGGGAAACTAGCATGGTAACTACTTCTAGAACTAGCATGGTAGCTACTTCTTGAACTAGCATGGGAAACTAGCATGGTAACTACTTCTAGAACTAGCATGGGAAACTAGCATGGTAACTACTTCTAGAACTAGCAAGGGAAACTAGCATAGTAACTACTTCTAAAACTAGCATGGTAGCTACTTCTCGAACTAGCATGGGAAACTAGCATGGTAACTACTTCTAGAACTAGCATGGGAAACTAGCATGGTAACTACTTCTAGAACTAGCATGGGAAACTAGCATGGTAACTACTTCTAAAACTAGCATGGCAGCTACTTCTAGAACTAGCATGGGAAACTAGCATAGTAACTACTTCTATAACTAGCATTGGAAACTAGCATGGTAACTACTTCTAGAACTAGTATGGGAAACTAGCATGGTAACTACTTCTAAAACTAGCATGGCAGCTACTTCTATAACTAGCATTGGAAACTAGCATGGTAACTACTTCTAGAACTAGCATGGTAAACTAGCATGGTAACTACTTCTAGAACAAGCATGGGAAACTAGCATGGTAACTACTTCTATAACTAGCATGGGAAACTAGCATGGTAACTACTTCTAGAACTAGCATGGGAAACTAGCATGGTAACTACTTCTAGAACTAGCATGGTAGCTACTTCTTGAACTAGCATGGGAAACTAGCATGGTAACTACTTCTAGAACTAGCATGGGAAACTAGCATGGTAACTACTTCTAGAACTAGCAAGGGAAACTAGCATAGTAACTACTTCTAAAACTAGCATGGTAGCTACTTCTCGAACTAGCATGGGAAACTAGCATGGTAACTACTTCTAGAACTAGCATGGGAAACTAGCATGGTAACTACTTCTAGAACTAGCATGGGAAACTAGCATGGTAACTACTTCTAAAACTAGCATGGCAGCTACTTCTAGAACTAGCATGGGAAACTAGCATAGTAACTACTTCTATAACTAGCATTGGAAACTAGCATGGTAACTACTTCTAGAACTAGCATGGGAAACTAGCATGGTAACTACTTCTAAAACTAGCATGGCAGCTACTTCTAGAACTAGCATGGGAAACTAGCATGGTAACTACTTCTATAACTAGCATTGGAAACTAGCATGGTAACTACTTCTAGAACTAGCATGGGAAACTAGCATGGTAACTACTTCTAGAACTAGCATGGTAACTACTTCTATAACTAGCATTGGAAACTAGCATGGAAACTACTTCTAAAACTAGCATGGGAAACTAGCATGGTAACTTCTTCTAGAACTAGCATGGGAAACTAGCATGGCAACTACTTCTAGAACTAGCATGGGAAACTAGCATGGTAACTACATCTAGAACTAGCATGGGAAACTAGCATTGTAACTACTTCTAGAACTAGCATGGGAAACTAGCATGGTAACTACTTCTAGAAATAGCATGGTAAACTAGCATGGTAAAATATACTTAAAATGTAAAATGTACTAAAATAAATGTGACTTTTAGCAAACATTTTACTAAAATCCTCTCTAGTGAGTTTAGAGACTCAGCTTCTTCTTCTTCTTCTTTCCCAGGAATAGTTACTTGTTGCTTGATGTTGCAAAAGTCAACTTTGCAACCAAGGTAACCAAGTTAACACTCAATGTTTCACATCCTAGATTTAAATGTCCTTGTCCTGCTCTGCTCATTAAAATTGCTTTAAATCTTTCATACATTCTTATAATTTTTTTTTACTGTAAATGAAAAAAAGATGGATAAAAAACGAGAGAAATAAAATCTGCCAGTTGTGAAAATAATGTTGTTCTGTTGTCAAATAAGTTACAGAAAAAGAAATAAAAAATATTTGCTTACAGTACTAAAATTCTAAACTAGATGAAGCACATGTTACGTCTATAAATATCTTTACAAATATACACGTTAATTATTAAAATAGACATTTTGTATCACTTTAAATGATTATATAATCATGACAGTGTATTTTAGATTGCAATGCTTTGACTCAAAAACAATATTTTAGGAAATTGTACAAGGCAACAATATGATACATTTGAGTTTATATATTTACAATAACACCTTTATAAAGATACATAGAAACCTCCCCATCTATATTTATCTCCTGCTGAAGGAGTTGACTGAAGGGGCTGACTGGGAATGGTGTGACCCATTGGATTGTCAATAACTAAAGACTGGCCAAGTACAAAAATATAAATTTTCATTTTGAAGAAGGAAAAATCAAATCCATCCTTCAATGCAAAGAGTCTTTTAAAAACGTGTCAGTTTGTACAGCATTTAATTTCTATCAAGAGTAGGAACACAAACATATCTGAAGCACTGTGGAAGTAGTGCCTGCGCTGTTCTGTTTCCATATCTGGAGGAGGTTCAAAGATGTCACGGGGTGATCTATGTCATGATCACCCCATCGGTCTGCAGTAGTTTGACAGGGTTTGGGAGACAGGCTTCATTCCCCTGGATCAGTTTGGGGAAGCAGTTCGTCTGGGAGGGGGTCGTGGGCGAACACTGAGTCGTCTCCTGAGGAACAAGTACTGCTGGAGTCCTGGCAGGCTGGTGAGTACTGCTCAAAAGGAACAGACAGGTCCAGGTATTCCTGAAGGAACCAACACAACACACAGCTATAATACAGACAGGTCCAGGTATTCCTGAAGGAACCAACACAACACACAGCTATAATACAGACAGGTCCAGGTATTCCTGAAGGAACCAACACAGGGTTATTTGGACACTGGGGTCAAAGAGGGTTATTTACCCACTAAGGTTCAAAAGGGTTATTTGGACACTGGGGTCCAAAAAGTTATCTGCGATTCCAAGAAAGTAAACTGAGAGACCCCTAAGGAAGGTCAAAGAAAGTCCAAGACATTCATCTTGGGTTAGGGTTACAGTAATTTGGGTTTAGCGTTACAGTAATCAGGGTTTAGTGTTACAGTAATCAGGGTTTAGTGTTACAGTAATCAGGGTTTAGCGTTACAGTAATCAGGGTTTAGTGTTACAGTAATCAGGGTTTAGTGTTACAGTAATCAGGGTTAGCGTTACAGTAATTTGGGTTTAGCGTTACAGTAATCAGGGTTTAGTGTTACAGTAATCAGGGTTTAGTGTTACAGTAATCAGGGTTTAGCGTTACAGTAATCAGGGTTTAGCGTTACAGTAATCAGGGTTTAGTGTTACAGTAATCAGGTTTAGTGTTACAGTAATCAGGTTTAGCGTTACAGTAATCAGGGTTTAGCGTTACAGTAATCAGGGTTTAGCGTTACAGTAATCAGGGTTTAGCGTTACAGTAATCAGGGTTTAGTGTTACAGTAATCAGGTTTAGTGTTACAGTAATCAGGTTTAGTGTTACAGTAATCAGGGTTTAGCGTTACAGTAATCAGGGTTTAGCGTTACAGTAATCAGGGTTTAGCGTTACAGTAATCAGGGTTTAGCGTTACAGTAATCAGGTTTAGCGTTACAGTAATCAGGGTTTAGCGTTACAGTAATCAGGGTTTAGCGTTACAGTAATCAGGGTTTAGCGTTACAGTAATCAGGGTTTAGCGTTACAGTAATCAGGGTTTAGTGTTACAGTAATCAGGGTTTAGTGTTACAGTAATCAGGGTTTAGTGTTACAGTAATCAGGGTTTAGTGTCACAGTAATCAGGGTTTAGTGTCACAGTAATCAGGGTTTAGTGTCACAGTAATCAGGGTTTAGTGTTACAGTAATCAGGGTTTAGCGTTACAGTAATCAGGGTTTAGTGTTACAGTAATCAGGGTTTAGCGTTACAGTAATCAGGGTTTAGTGTCACAGTAATCAGGGTTTAGTGTTACAGTAATCAGGGTTTAGCGTTACAGTAATCAGGGTTTAGTGTTACAGTAATCAGGGTTTAGCGTTACAGTAATCAGGGTTTAGGGTTACAGTAATCAGGGTTTAGTGTTACAGTAATCAGGGTTTAGCGTTACAGTAATCAGGGTTAGCGTTACAGTAATAGTTGTGACTTACGTCTGTGGAGGTCATGGATAGAACCCTGTCATGGTCTTCCACCAGCTGCCTGAAGGTAGGCCTCTGAGATGGAACAGCGTGCCAGCACTCCCTCATGATCATATATCTACAGAGACACACAACAGTTACAATATTTTATTTTGGATTTAGCTAGGCAAGTCAGTGAAGAACAAATTCTTATTTACAATGACGGCCTACACCGGCCAAACCCGGGCCAATTGTGCGCCGCCCTATGGTACTCCCAATCACGGCCGGTTGTGATACAGCCTGGATTCAAACCAGGTGTCTGTAGTGATGCCTCTAGCACTGAGATGCAGTGCCTTAGACCACTGCGCCACTCGGGAGCCACAATACAACACTCCCTCATGATCATATACAGTGCTGTGAAAAAGTATTTGCCCCCTTCCTGATTTCTTATTTTTTTTGCACATTTGTCACACTTAAATATTTCAGATCATCAAACAAATTTAAATATTACACAAAGATAACTCAAGTAAACACAAAATGCAGTTTTTAAGGGATGATTTTATTTATTAATAACGGATGACTGACGTACTCAAAGTAAACTGCCTGTTACTCAGGCCCAGAAGCTAGGATATGCATATAATTGGTAGCATTGGATGGAAAACACTCTGAAGTTTCTAAAACTGTTAAAATGTGTCTGTGAGTATAACATAACTGATATGGCAGGCGAAAACCCGAGGAGAAGCCATCCGGAATTTCTTTTTTTTGAGGTCACAGCCCATTCAAATGCTTGTTTATGGGATATTAAAAGGAATACCTCCCAGATTGCAGTTCCCATGGCTTCCACTAGATGTTAACAGTCTTTAGAAAGGGTTTCAGGCTTGTTTAAAGAAAAGAAGAGTTAGTAATTGTAGTTTTTCAAGGTGGCTCTCATTTTGGACTGTAGTCTTGTGGCGCGCGTGGATGAGGGCGCGCACTTCGTTATTTATCTCCGGTATTGAACATACTACATTCCGTCTTAAATTGGATCATTTATTTACATATTAGGGTACCTGTGGATTGATTAGAAAAGTTGTTTGACTTGTTTGGACGAAGTTTATTGGTAACTTTTGGGATTCCTTTGTCTGCATGTTGAACGACTGGAACGGGTGGATTACTGAATCAAATGCACCAACTAAACTGACTTTTTTGGGATATAAAGAAGGACTTTTATCAAACAAACAACCATTTGTTGTGTAGCTGGGGCCCTTGGGATTGCAAACAGAGGAAGATCTACAAAGGTAAGTGATTTCTTTTATTGCTATTTCTGACTTTTGTGACGCCTCTGCTGGTTTGGAAAATGTTAATAATACTGGTGTATGCGGGGCTCTGTCCTCAGATAATCGCATGGTATGCTTTCGCCGTGAAGCCGTTTAGAAATTTGACAAAGCGGCTGGATTAACAAGAACGTAAGCTTTTAAACGATGTATGACACTTGTATTTTCATGAATGTTTAATATTAACATTTTTGTATTTTGAATTTCGGGCTCTGCAATTTCACCGGATGTTGTCGAGATGGGGCGCTAGCGTCCCACATAGCCCAAAGAGGTTTTAAGGGAAAAAAGCTATCCGAACCTTCATGGCCCTATGTGGAAAAGTAATTGCCCCCTAAACCTAATAACTGGTTGTGCCACCCTCACCAGCAACAACTGCAATCAAGCATTTGCGATAACTGGCAATGAGTCTTTCACATCACTGTGGAGGAATATTAGCCCATTATTCTTTGCAGAATTGTTTTAATTCAGCCACATTGGAGTGTTTTTGAGCATAAACCGCCTTTTTAGGGTCACGCCACAAACCGTCATTTAAAAAAAAAATTAAGCCATTCAGAGGTGGACTTGCTGGTGTGTTTTGGATCATTGTCCTGCTGCAGAACCCAAGTGCGCTTCAGCTTGAGGTCACGAACTGATGGCCGGACATTCTCCTTCAGGATGTTTTGGTAAAGAGCAGAATTCATGGTTCCATCAATCACAGCAAGTCGTCCAGGTCCTGAAGCAGCAAAGCAGCCCTAGACCATCACACTACCACCACCATATTTGACTGTTGTTGGTATGATGTTCTTTTCTGAAATGCTGTGTTACTTTTACGATGTAACGGGACGCACACCTTCCAAAACGTTTACATTTTGTCTCGTCAGTCCACAGAATATTTTCCCAAAATCAATTAAATAACGTTCCCAAGGTAAACGGATTACTTCTCAGGTCCAGATCGTAGAATATGCATATCATTTACAGATTAGGATAGAAAATACTCCAAAGTTTCCAAAACTGTCAAAATATTGTCTGTGAGTATAACAAAACTGATTCTGCAGGCGAAAACCTGAGGAAATCTAACCCGGAAGTGATTTTTTATTTTTTTATCTGTGTTTCCTTGCCCGTCTTTCTTCCATTTAAAGGGGTATCAGGCTTTAGACATAGTTTCAGGCTTTTATTTTGAGAAATGAGCGAGATTTTTCAAAACTCTCCATTTTCTTTCTCTCTTTTATTGAATAGGTTACGGTCTAAATATTATCGATTATGTTTGTTTAAAACAACCTGAGGATTGATTATAAAAAACATTTAACATGTTTCTACGAACATTACAGATACTTTTTGGAATTTTCATCGAACGGAACGTGGCTGTGGTTTTCTGAAAATAACGCGCAACCCAAATGGCGTTTTTTTGTTATAAAAGTAATATTTATCGAACAAAAAGAACATTTATTGTGTAACTGGGAGTCTCGTGAGTGCAAACATCCGAAGATTATCAAAGGTAAGCGATTAATTTTATTGCTTTTCTGACTTTCGTGACCATGCTAATTTGGTGCTAGCTGTTCTAGCATTGATTGATACACTCACAAAAGCTTGGATTGCTGTCGCTGCAAAGCATATTTTCAAAATCTGACACGATAGGTGGATTAACAACAAGCTAAGCTGTGTTTTGGTATATTTCACTTGTGATTGCATGATTATAAATATTTTTTGTAATATTTTGCGCCCTGTAATTCAGTGGTTGTTTAGGAAAATGATCCCGCTAAAGGGATCCGTAGCGCAGAGAAGTTAACTGAGGCAAGTGAGGCCTGCAGTTCTTTAGATGTTGTTGTGGGTTCTTTTGTGACCTCTTGGATGAGTCGTCGCTGCGCTCTTGGGGTAATTTTGGTAGGCCGGCCACTCCTGGGAAGGTTCACCACTGTTCCAAATTTTCTCCATTTGTGGATAATGGCTCTCACCGTGGTTCACTGGAGTCCCAAAGCTTTACAAATGGCTTTGTAACCCTTTCCAGACCGATAGATGTCAATTACTTTGTTTCTCATCTGTTCCTGAATTTCTTTGGATCGCGGCATGATGTCTTGCTTTTTGAGATCTTTTGGCCTACTTCACTTTGTCAGACAGGTTCTATTTAAGTGATTTCTTGATTCAACAGGTCTGGCAGTAATCAGGGCTGGTTGTCGTCCCACCTGGCCAACATCCGGTGAAATTGCAGAGCGCGAAATTCAAACTACAGTATTATAAATATTTAACTTTCATAAAATCACAAGTGTAATACATCAAAATAAAGCTTAACTTCTTGTTAATCCAGCAGTTGTGTCAGATTTCAAAAAGGCTTTACGGTGAAAGCAAACCATGCGATTATCTGAGGACAGCGCCCCGCATACAAACACATGAAAAACATATTTCAACCAGGCAGGTGCGACACGAAAGTCAGAAATAGCGATATAAAAAATGCCTTACCTTTGATGATCTTCTTCTGTTGGTACTCCAAAGGTCCCTGTTCCCTCACAAATGGTCCTTTTGGTCGATAATGTCCTTCTTTATATCCATAAAAACTCAGTTTAGCTGGCGCGCTTCAGTCAATAATCCACCCAGTTTCCCTCCATCAAAATGCATACAAAATGAATCCCAAACGTTACTAATAAACTTTTCCAAACAAGTGAAACAACATTTATAATCAAACCTTAGGTAGCCTAATACGTAAATAAACTATAAAATTTAAGACGGAGAATCGTTATTGTCTTTACCAGATAAAAATACAAAAGAACGCGCTCTCTTCCACACGCTTGGAAATACTACAGCCAAAATGGGAGTCACCTAGAAAAACTACAATTTCTGGCTCATTTTTCCAAAAACCAGGCCAAAACTCTTTCTAAAGACCTTTGACATCTAGTGGAAGCCCTAGGAACTGCATTCTGTGAGGACTTGGCCTTATAATAAAAGTGATGGTCATTGAAAATAGTGGTAGGCTGAACTTTTTTGGGGGGGATTGTTTGTCGCCTGCCATATCAGTTATGTTATACTCACAGACATAATTTTAACAGTTTTAGAAACTTTAGAGTGTTTTCTATCCAAATCTATCCAACCAATTATATGCATATCCTAGCTTCTGGGCCTGAGTAACAGGCAGTTTACTTTGGGCCCGCTTTTTCATCCGGACGCCCCCTACCCAAGAGAGGTTAACAAGGGGGGGCAATTACTTTGTCACATTGGGCCATGAAGGTTCGGATAATTTTTGTTATTAAGGTGAAAAAGCTATCACTTAAAAACTGCATTTAGTGTTTACTTGGGTTATCTTTGTGTAATATTAAAATTAGTTTGATGATCTGAAACATTTAGTTCAGATCAACACAACTGTCCCGTGTGGCTCAGTTGGTAGAGCATGGCGCTTGCAACGCCAGGGTTGTGGGTTCGATTCCCACGGGGGACCAGTACAAAAAAAAAGTATGAATGTATGTACTTGTAAGTCGCTCTGGATAAGAGCGTCTGCTAAATGACTTAAATGTAAATGTAAAATTTAAGTGTGACAAATGTGCAAAAAAATAAGAAATCAGGAAGGGGGCAAATACTTTTTCACAGCACTGTACCTACAGAGACACAACAGTTACAATTCAACACTCCTTCATGATCCATGTCTATATGATAGTGTGTATTACATACCATCCAACTGACATCTTCATACAGACACCATGCATTAACTTCTTATGGCTGCAGGGGCAGTATTGAGTAGCTTGGATGAAAGGTGCACAGAGGTGCCCATAGTAAACTGCCTGCTCCTCAGTCCCAGTTGCTAATATATGCATATTATTATTCATATTGAATAGAAAACACTCTGAAGTCTCTAAAACTGTTTGAATGATGTCTGTGAGTATAACAGAACTCATATGGCAGGCAAAAACCTGAGAAAAAATCCAAACAGGAAGTGGGAATTCTGAGGCTGGTCGATTTTCAACCAAGATCCTATTGAATTCACAGCGAGATATGGATGAGTTTGCACTTCCTACGGCTTCCACTAGATGTCAACAGTCTGTAGAACCTTGTCTGATGCCTCTGCTGTGAAGGGGGGCCGAATGAGAGGGGAATTAGTCAGATCTGCCATGACCTGACCATGCGCGTTCACATGAGAGGGAGCTCTGTTCCATCGCTCATCTGAAGTCAATGTTCCGGTTGGAACGTTATTCAAGATTTATGTTAAAAACATTCTAAAGATTGATTCAATACATCGTTTGACATGTTTCTACTGACTGTTACGGAACTTTTGGACATTTCATCAGCTTTTAGTGAACGCGCTTCCTGACGTTGGATTTGTTTACCAAACACGCTAACAAAAATAGCTATTTGGACATAAATGATGGACATTACCGAACAAAACAAACATTTCTTGTGGAAATGGGAGTCCTGGGAGTGCATTCCGACGAAGATCAGCAAAGGTAAGTGAAGATTTATAATGCTTTTTATGAGTTTTGTTGACTACACAATTTGGCGGGTAACTGTATGGCTTGCTTTTGTGGCTGAACGCTGTTCTCAGATTATTGTGCTTTTGGCGTAAAGCTTTTTGAAATCTGACACAGCGGTTGCACTAAGAACAAGTGTATCTTTAATTCTATGTAAAACATGTATCTTTCATCAAAGTTTATGATGAGTATTTATGTTATTTGACGTGGCTCTCTGCAATTTCTCCGGATATTTTGGAGGCATTTCTGAACATGGCGCCAATGTAAACTGAGGTTTTTGGACATAAATATGAACTTTATCTAACAAAACATATATGTATTGTGTAACATGAAGTCCTATGAGTGTCATCTGATGAAGATCATCAAAGGTTAGTGAATAATTTTATCTCTATTTCTGCTTTTTGTGACTCCTGTCTTTGGCTTGAAAAATTACTGTTTGTCTGTGATTTTGCGGTGACCTAACATAATCGTTTGTGGTGCTTCGCTGAAAAGCCTATTTGAAATCGGACACTTTGGTGGGATTAGTGTTTCAACATTACGTACTGTTCATGTGTGCAGTTGGCAGGCTTGTCCATGCGGTGGCCTTCCTTTAGCAGTTTGAACAGCTCCTCTACAGGGATGCCGGGGTACGGGGACCCTCCCAGGGTAAAGATCTCCCAGAGCAGTACCCCATAGGACCACCTGGAGAGAGGGAACATAGGTCAAAGGTTAGGAACACAGTACAGTTGTAAATTTTTTCCAGTTCCACTGCTCTTAGAAAGTCTGATATGTGTCTGGTTACTCTTCTTCGCTCAGAATAAAAGTTATAAGTTGAGGGGACAGTCTATTAACCCAGAGATCTATTGTTCAGCCTCCACCTCCTCCTCCCCCTCCTCCTACCCCTCCTCCTCATCCTCCTCAGCTTTTGGTCTCAATTCCTTATTGCAAAGAGGTTGCAATAGCATTTTCCTTTTGAACATTGCGTTACAGCCTTATTTACATAAGTATTCAGACCCTTTGCTATGAGACTCAAAATTGAGTTCAGGTGCATCCTGTTTCCATTGATCATCCTTGAGATGTTTCTACAACTTGATTGGAGTTCACCTGTGGTAAATTCAATTGTTTGGTCATGATTTGGAAAGGCACACACCTGTCTATATAAGGTCCCACAGTTGGCAGTGCATGTCAGAGCAGAAACCAAGCTATGAGGTCGAAGGAATTGTGCAAAGAGCTCCAAGGCAGGATTGCGTCAATGCACAGATCTGGGGAAGGGTACCAACAAATGTCTGCAGTATTGAAGGTCCCCAAGAACACAGTGGGCTCTATCATTCTTAAATGGAAGAAGTTTGGAACCACCTAGACTCTTCCTAGAGCTGGCCGCCCGGCCAAACTGAGCAATCGGGGGAGAAGGGCTTTTAGTCATGGAGGTGACCAAGAACCTGATGGTCACTCTGACAGAGCTCCAGAGTTCCTCTGTGGAGATGGGAGAACCTTCCAGAAGGATAACCATCTCTGCAGCACTCCACCAATCAGGCCTTTATGGTAGTGTGGCCAGACTGAAGGCACTCCCCAGTAAAAGGCACACGACAGCCCACTTGGAGTTTGCCAAAAGGTACCTAAAGACTCTCAGACAATGAGAAACAATATTCTTTTGTGTGATGAAACCAAGATTGAACTCTTTGGCATGAATGCCAAGCGTCACGTCTGGAGGAAACCTGGCACCATTCCTACGGGGAAGCATGATGGTGGCAGACTGGGAGACTAGTCAGGATCGAGGGAAGGATGAACGGAGCAAAGTACAGAGATATCCTTGATAAAAACCTGCTCCAAAGCACTCAGGACCTCGGAGTGGGGCGAAGGTTCACTGTCCAACAGGATAGCGACCCTAACCACACAGCCAAGACAACGCAGGAGTATCTTTACCCCTACCTACATGTACAAATGACCTCAACTAACCTGTATTGACTCGGTACTGGTACCCCCTGTATAAAACCTCGTTATTGTTATTGTTACTGTTGTTACTTTACAGTTGGCACTATGCATCGGGGCAGGTAGCGGTCTCCTGGCAAACCCAGATTCTTCTGTCGGACTACCGGATGGTGAAGCCTGATTCATCACTCACAGCCAGAGTCCAATGACTGCGAGCTTTAACACCACTCCAGCCGACACTTGGCATTGTGCATGGTGATCTTAGGCTTGTGTGCGGCTGCTCGACCATGGAAACCCATTTCATGAAGCTTCCGACAAACAGTTATTACGTTGCTTACAAAGGCAGTTTGGAACTCTTTCTTCGAGAGGCAGTTTGGAACTTCGTAGTGTGGTGCAACCAAGTACAAATGGTTTTTACGTGCTACGTGATTCAGCACTTGGCGGTCCACATTCTATGAGCTTGTTTTTTGTTGATGTTTTTTTTGTGTGAGAATGAGGATAAGGGAGGAAAATAAATAAATAGGCCATGGTGGCAAAGTAATTACAATATACCAATTCAACACTGGAATGGTAGATGTGCAGAAGATGAAAGCGCAAGTAGAGATACTGGGGTGCAAAGGAGCAAGATAAAGAAATAAATACAGTATGGGGATGAGGTAGTTGGATGGGCAATTTACAGATGGGCTATGTACAGGTGCAGTGATCTGTGAGCTGCTCTGACAGCTGGTGCTTAAAGATACTGAGGGAAATATGAGTCTCCAGCTTCAGTGATTTTTGCAGGTCGTTCCAGTCATTGGCAGCAGAGAACTGGAAGGAAAGGCGACCAAAGGAATAATTGGCTTTGGGGGTGACCAGTGAGCTTTACCTAATGGAGCGCGTGCTACGGGTGGGTGCTGCTATGGTGACCAGTGAGCTGAGACAAGGCGGGACATTACCTAGCAGAGACTTGTAGATGACCTGGAGCCAGTGGGTTTGGCGGCGAGTATGAAGCGAGGGCCAGACAACGAGTGCGTACAGGTCGCAGTGGTGGGTAGTATATGGGGCTTTGATGACAAAACGGATGGCACTGTGATAGACTGCATCCAATTTGTTGAGTAGAGTGTTGGAGGCTATTTTGTAAATGACATCGCCGAAGTCGAGGATCGGTAGGATGGTCAGTTTTATGAGGGTATGTTTGGCAGATTGAGTGAAGGATGCTTTGTTGCGAAATAGGAAGCCGATTCTAGATTTCATTTTGGATTGGAGATGCTTTATGTGAGTCTGGAAGGAGAGTTTACAGTCTAACCAGACACCTAGGTATTTGTAGTTGTCCACATATTCTAAGTCAAAACCGTCCAGAGTGGTGATGCTGGACGGGCGGACAGGTGCGGGCAGCGATCGATTGAAGAGCATGCATTTAGTTTTACCTGCATTTAAGAGCAGTTGGAAGCCACGGAAGGAGAGTTGTATGGCATTGAAGCTCGTCTGGCGGTTAGTTAACACAGTGTCCAAAGAAGGGCCAGAGGTATACAGAACGGTGTCGTCTGCGTAGAGGTGTATCAGAGAATCACCAGCAGCAAGAGCGACATCATTGATGTATACAGAGAAGAGAGTCGGCCCGAGAATTGAACCCTGTGGCACCCCCATAGAGACTGCCAGAGGCCCGGACAACAGGCCCTCCGATTTGACACACTGAACTCTGTCAAGTAGTTGGTGAACCAGACGAGGCAGTCATTTGAGAAACCAAGGCTGTTGAGTCTGCCGATAAGAATGTGGTGATTGACAGAGTCAAAAGCCTTGACCAGGTTGATGAATACGGCTGCACAGTAATGTCTCTTATCGATGGCGGTTATGATATCGTTTAGGACCTTGAGCATGACCAGCTCTGAAACCAGAATGCATAGCGGAGAAGGCACGGTGGGATTGAAAATGGTCGGTTATCTGTTTGTTAACTTAGCTTTCGAAGACCTTAGAAAGGCATGGTAGGATAGATATAGTTCTGTCGCAGTTTGGGTCTAGAGTGTCTCACCCTTTGAAGAGGGGCCGTGACCGTGGCAGCTTTCCAATCTTTGGGAATCTCAGACGATACGAAAGAGAGGTTGAACAGGCTAGTAATAAGGGTTGCAACAATTTCAGCAGATAATTTTAGAAAGAGAAGGTCCAGATTGTCTAGCCCGGCTGATTTGTAGGGGTCCAGATTTTGCAGCTCTTTCAGAACATCAGCTATCTGGATTTGGGTGAAGGAGAAATGGGGGAGGCTTGGGCGAGTTGCTGTGGTGGGTGAAGGACTGTTAATCGGGGTAGGGGTAGCCAGGTGGAAAGCATGGCCAGCTAGCCTCAGTGCAGTGGGCAGCTGGGAGGAGGTGCTCTTATTCTCCATGGACTTTACAGTGTCACAGAACTTTTTTGAGTTTGTGCTACAGGATGCAAATTTATTTTTGAAAAAGGTAGCCTTAGCTCTCCTAACTGCCTGTGTATATTGGTTCCCAACTTCCCTGAAAAGTTGCATATCACGGGGGCTATTCAATGCTAATGCAGAACGCCACAGGATGTTTTGGTTGGCCTACCACTTCACGGCTGAGCAGTTGTTGCTCCTAGACATTGCCACTTCACAATAACAGCACTTAAAGTTGACCTGGGCAGTTCTAGCAGGGCATAAATCTGACGAACTGACTTGTTTGAAAGTCACTGAGCTCTTCGGTAAGGCCATTCTACTGCCAATGTTTGTCTATGGAGATTGTATGGCTGTGTGCTCAATTTTACACATGTCAGCAACGTGTGTGGCTGAAATTGACAAATCCACTAATTTGAAGGGGTGTCCCTATACTTTTGTATATATACACAGACATATATATATACTGTATATATATGTGCAGGGGCACCGGTTAGCCAGGCTAATTGAGGTAATATGTACGTGAATGTATAGTTAAAGTGACTATGCATAGATGATGAACAGAGAATAGCAGCAGAGTAAAAGATGGGCTGGCGGGGTGGGGGGGGGGGGGGGGGGGGGGGTAAAAGCTGGAGTCTTATGGCTTGGGGGTAAAAGCTGTTTAGAAGCCTTTTGGTCCTAGGCTTGGCGTTCCAGTACCGCTTGCCATGCGGTAGCATAGAGAACAGTCTATGACTGGGGTGGCTGGGGTCTTTGACAATTCTTAGGGCCTTCCTCTGACACCACCTGGAGAGAGTGGTCCTGGATGGCAGGCAGCTTAGCCCCAGTGATGTACTGGGCCGTACTCACTACCCTCTGTAGTGCCTTGCGGTCGGAGGCCGAGCAGTTGCCGTACCAGGCAGTGATGCAACCAGTCAGGATGCTCTCGATGTTACTGCGGTATAACCTTGTGAAGATCTGAGGACCCATGCCGTAATCTTTTCAGTCTCCTGAGGGGGAATAGGTTTTGTCGTGCCCTCTTCACGACTGTCTTGGTGTGTTTGGACCATTCTAGTTTGTTGGTGATGTGGACATCAAGGAACTTGAAGCTCTCAACCTGCTTCACTACAGCCCCGTCGATGAGAATGGGGGCGTGCTCGGTCCTCCTTTTCCTGTAGTCCACAATCATCTCCTTTGTCTTGATTACGTTGAGGGATGGGTTGTTATTCCTGCACCAGCCAGGCAAGGTATCTGACCTCCCTATAGGCTGTCTTGTCGGTGATCAGGCCTACCACTGTTGTGTCGTCTGCAAACTTAATGATGGTGTTGGAGTCGTGCCTAGCCATGCAGTCGTGGGTGAACAGGGAGTACAGGAGGGGACTGAGCACACACCCCTGAGGGGCTCCAGTGTTGAGGATCAGCGTGGCAGATGTGTTGCTACCTACCCTTACCACCTGGGGCCGGCCCGTCAGGAAGTCCAGGACCCAGTTGCAGAGGGAGGTGTTTAGTCACAGGATCCTTCGCTTAGTGATGAGCTTTGAGGGTACTATGGTGTTGAACGCTGAGCTGTAGTCAATGAATAGCATTCTCACATAGGTGTATGTCCAGGTGGGAAAGGGCAGTGTGGAGTGCAATAGAGATTGCATCATCTGTGGATCTGTTTGAGCGGTATGCAAATTGGAGTGGGTCTAGGGTTTCTGGGATAATGGTGTTAATGTGAGCCATTACCAGCCTTTCAAAGCACTTCATGGCTACGGACGTGAGTGCTACTGGTCTGTAGTCATTTAGGCAGGTTACCTTAGTGCTCTTGGGCACAGGGACTATGGTGGTCTGCTTGAAGCATGTTGGTATTACAGATTCAGTCAGGGACATGTTGAAAATGTCAGTGAAGACACCTGCCAATTTGTCAGCATATACCCGGAGCACACGTCCTGGTAAGTCCTGGCCTGTTTAAAGGTCTTACTCACGTCGGCTACAGAGAGCGTGATCACACAACTGTCCGGAACAGCTGATGCTCTCATGCATGCCTCAGGGTTGCTTGCCTCGAAGCGAGCATTGAAGTGATTTAGCTCGTCTGGTAGACTCGTGTCACTGGGCAGCTCGCGGCTGTGCTTCTCTTTGTAGTCTGTAATAGTTTGCAGGCCCTGCCACATCCGACGAGAGTTGGAGCCGGTGTAGTATGATTCAATCTTAGTCCTGTATTGGCGCTTTGCCTGTTTGATGGTCCGTCTGAGGACATAGCAGGATTTCTTATAAGCTTCTGGTGAGAGTCCAGCACCTTGAAAGCGGCAGCTCTAACCTTTAGCTCAGTGCGAATGTTGCCTGTAATCCATGGCTTCTGGTTGGGTTATGTACGTACAGTCACTGTGGGGATGACGTCCTCGATGCACTTATTGATAAAGCCAGTGACTGATGTGCTGTACTCCTCAATGCCATCGGAAGAATCCCGGAACATGTTCCAGTCTGTGATAGCAAAACAGTCCTGTAGTTTAGCATCTTTGACCACTTTTTTATATACTGAGTTACTGGTGCTTCCTGCTTTAATTTTGATTGTAAGCAGGAATCAGGAGGATATAATCATGGTCAGATTTGCCAAATGGAGGGTGAGGGAGAGCTTTGTACGCGTCTCTGTGTGTGGAGTAAAGGGGATCTAGAATTGTTTTCCCCTCTGAGTTGCGCATTTAACATGCTGATAGAAATGAGGTAAAACTGATTTAAGTTTCCCTGCATTAAAGTCCCCGCCCACTAGGAGCGCCGTCTCTGGGGGAGCGGTTTCCCGTCTGCTTATTTCCTTATACAGCTGACTCAGTGCGGTCTTAGTGCCAGCGTCCGTCTGTGGTGGTAAATTAACAGCCTCGAAAAAAATAGATGAAAACTCTCTTGGCAAATAGTGTGGTCTACAGCTTATTCATGATAAGCTGTAGACCACACTATTTGCCAAGAGAGTTTTCATCTATTTTCATTTTTTTTTTTTCAGGCGAGCAAAATCTAGAGGCTGTTTACAAATATACACAGACAACCCCCCCTCTTCTTACCAGAGTGTGCTGTTCTGTCTAGCCAGTGCAGCGTGTATCCCGCCAGCTGAATCTTTTCCATGTCGTCATTCAGCCACAATTCGGTGAAACATAAGATGTTACAGTTTTTGATGTCCCGTTGGTAGGATTTTCGTGATTGTACCTCGTCTAATTATTTGTCCAATGTTTGTATGTTGGCAAGTAATATTGATGGTAAGGGCAGATTTCCCACTCGCCGTCGGTGGATCCTTACGAGACACCCCGCCCTGTGTCCTCTATACCTGCGTCTCTTTCTCCTGCCAATGACGGGAATTTCGGCCTTGTCGGGTGTCTGAAGTACATCCTGTGCGTCCTGCTTATTGAATCATTTTTGTTGTTGTCTAATCCGAGGTGAGTGATCGCTGTCCTGATACCCAGAAGCTCTTTTTTGCCGTAAGATACTGTGGCAGAAACATTATGTACAAATTAAGTTACAAATAACGCGAAAAAACCCCACATAATAGCACAATAGGTTAGTCGCCCGTAAAACGGCTGCCATTTCTTCCTGTGCCATCTTCTTGTACTGTCCTTATAATATGTAAAACACTGTTTAAGAGGTGGTGGGGAAAGTGTGAACTTAAACAGCATAGAGGTGGTGTTGGCAAGGCATACGAAGCTGTCAAAGCTCAGCAGGTTGTATTTCTTAATGATATTGGTAATAGCACTTTCAGAGTTTGTTTCTAAAGCTTTTGGAGTGGTTTCGTTGCTGTGATACTAGTTTGTGACCAGGTTGTGATACAGTACGAGAGATGGGACAAAATCATTGAGAGCATATACAGTTTAGTTTGGTTTCTGATCAATCTGGAATTACCAGGTTGGTTTGGACTGCTCCATATACTTTGTATTTTGAAAGAAAGGCTAGAGTCAATAATTACTCCTAAGCATTTAAAATGTGACACAACATCGATCTTTCTTTAAACACTAGAAGCTTATTTACCAACATTTCTGTAAATTGATATATATCGTTTTGGAATGAAAGTCTTCACATACTACGTCATTCTCCATCAGCCAGTGTGCTTCAATAGGACAAAGTGGAAAGAGTCAGTATGTGCTGCCACTTGGAATTAGTGTAGTGTGCAATGCACTGCTAGAAAAACAGGCGATACGTATCAGTTGACGTAGAAAGTCCTGTAGAAAAGGTGATCTTGTATAATGTTGCAGAAACACTGTGCTATATTTTTACAGTAGCCAACTGCTTTACAACGTCCCTATTTCTGATCATTTAGCCAACTGCTTTACAACGTCCCTATTTCTGATCATTTAGCCAACTGCTTTACAACGTCCTTATTTCTGATCATTTAGCCAACTGCTTTACAACGTCCCTATTTCTGATCATTTAGCCAACTGCTTTACAACGCCCCTATTTCTGATCATTTAGCCAACTGCTTTACAACGCCCCTATTTCTGATCATTTAGCCAACTGCTTTACAACGTCCCTTTTTCTGATCATTTAGCCAACTGCTTTACAACGTCCCTATTTCTGATCATTTAGCCAACTGCTTTACAACGCCCCTATTTCTGATCATTTAGCCAACTGCTTTACAACGTCCCTATTTCTGATCATTTAGCCAACTGCTTTACAACGTCCCTATTTCTGATCATTTAGCCAACTGCTTTACAACGTCCCTATTTCTGATCATTTAGCCAACTGCTTTACAACGCCCCTATTTCTGATCATTTAGCCAACTGCTTTACAACGCCCCTATTTCTGATCATTTAGCCAACTGCTTTACAACGTCCCTATTTCTGATCATTTAGCCAACTGCTTTACAACGTCCCTATTTCTGATCATTTAGCCAACTGCTTTACAACGTCCCTATTTCTGATCATTTAGCCAACTGCTTTACAACGTCCCTATTTCTGATCATTTAGCCAACTGCTTTACAACGTCCCTATTTCTGATCATTTAGCCAACTGCTTTACAACGCCCCTATTTCTGATCAATTAGCCAACTGCTTTACAACGTCCCTATTTCTGATCATTTAGCCAACTGCTTTACAACGCCCCTATTTCTGATCATTTAGCCAACTGCTTTACAACATCCCTATTTCTGATCATTTAGCCAACTGCTTTACAACGTCCCTATTTCTGATCATTTAGCCAACTGCTTTACAACGTCCCTATTTCTGATCATTTAGCCAACTGCTTTACAACGTCCCTATTTCTGATCATTTAGCCAACTGCTTTACAACGCCCCTATTTCTGATCATTTAGCCAACTGCTTTACAACGTCCCTATTTCTGATCATTTAGCCAACTGCTTTACAACGTCCCTATTTCTGATCATTTAGCCAACTGCTTTACAACGCCCCTATTTCTGATCATTTAGCCAACTGCTTTACAACGCCCCTATTTCTGATCATTTAGCCAACTGCTTTACAACGTCCCTTTTTCTGATCATTTAGCCAACTGCTTTACAACGTCCCTATTTCTGATCATTTAGCCAACTGCTTTACAACGCCCCTATTTCTGATCATTTAGCCAACTGCTTTACAACGTCCCTATTTCTGATCATTTAGCCAACTGCTTTACAACGTCCCTATTTCTGATCATTTAGCCAACTGCTTTACAACGTCCCTATTTCTGATCATTTAGCCAACTGCTTTACAACGCCCCTATTTCTGATCATTTAGCCAACTGCTTTACAACGCCCCTATTTCTGATCATTTAGCCAACTGCTTTACAATGTCCCTATTTCTGATCATTTAGCCAACTGCTTTACAACGTCCCTATTTCTGATCATTTAGCCAACTGCTTTACAACGTCCCTATTTCTGATCATTTAGCCAACTGCTTTACAACGTCCCTATTTCTGATCATTTAGCCAACTGCTTTACAACGTCCCTATTTCTGATCATTTAGCCAACTGCTTTACAACGCCCCTATTTCTGATCAATTAGCCAACTGCTTTACAACGTCCCTATTTCTGATCCTTTAGCCAACTGCTTTACAACGCCCCTATTTCTGATCATTTAGCCAACTGCTTTACAACATCCCTATTTCTGATCATTTAGCCAACTGCTTTACAACGTCCCTATTTCTGATCATTTAGCCAACTGCTTTACAACGTCCCTATTTCTGATCATTTAGCCAACTGCTTTACAACGCCCCTATTTCTGATAATTTAGCCAACTGCTTTACAACGTCCCTATTTCTGATCATTTAGCCAACTGCTTTACAACGCCCCTATTTCTGATCATTTAGCCAACTGCTTTACAACGCCCCTATTTCTGATCATTTCTCCCACATACGGTGCATTCGGAAAGTATTCAGACCCCTTGACTTTTTCCACATTTTGTTGCGTTACAGCCTTATTCTAAAATTGATTAAATCTTTTTTCCCCTTATCAATCTACACACAATACCCACCACAGGTTTTACATTGTTTATTACAAATGTATAAAAAAAATAAAAAACAAAAAAATCAAATTTACGTAAGTATTCAGACCCTAGTACTTTGCTGAAGGACTTTTGGCAGCGATTACAGCCTGGAGTCTTCTTGGGTATGACGCTACAAGCTTGACACACCTGTATTTGGGGAGTTTCTCCCATTCTTCTCTGCAGATCGTCTCAAGCTCTGTCAGGTTGGATGGGGAGCAATCGGTGCACAGCTATTTTCAGGTCTCTCCAGAGATGTTCAATCGGGTCCGGGCTCTGGCTGTGCCACTCAAGGATATTCAGAGATTTGTCCAAAAGCCACTCCTGCGTTGTCTTGGCTGGTTTTCATCAAAGATCTCTCTGTTCTTTGCTCCGTTCATCTTTCCCTCGATCCTGACTAGTCTCCCAGTCCCTGCCGCAGAAAGACATCCCCACAGTATGATGCTGCCACCACCATGCTTCACCGTAGGGATGGTGCCAGGTTTCCTCCAGACGTGACGCTTGGCATTCAGGGCAAAGAGTACCATCTTGTTTTCATCAGACCAGAGAATTTTGTTTCTCATGGTCAGAGTCCTTTAGGTGCCTTTTGCAAACTCCAAGCGGGCTGCCATGTGCTTTTTACTGAGGAGTGGCTTCCGTCTGGCCACACTACCATAAAGGCCTGATTGGTGGAGTGCTGCAGAGATGGTTGTCCTTCTGGAAGGTTCTCCCATCTTCACAGAGGAACTCTAGAGCTCTGTCAGAGAGCCCATCAAGTTCTTGGTCACCTCCCTAACCAAGGCCCTTCTCCCCCGATTGCTCAGTTTGGCCGGGTGGCCAGCTTTAGGAAGAGTCTTAGAGGTTCAAAACTGCTTCTATTTAAGAATGACGGAGGCCACTGTGTTCTTGGGGACCTTCAATGCTGCAGACATATTTTTGGTACCCTTCCCCATATCTGTGCCTCGACCCAATCCTGTCTCTGAGCTCTACAGACAATTCCTTCGACCTCATGGCTTGGTTTTTGCTCTAACATAAACTGTCAACTGTGGGACCTTATATAGACTGGCATGTGCCTTTCAAAATCATGTCCAATCAATTTCATTTACCACAGGTGGACTCCAATCAAGTTGTAGAAATATCTCAAGGATGATCAATGGAAATAGGACTACTAACCATCGGTCCTGGCAACCCACATTACGCACACCTGGCAACCATCATTGCGCACACCTGCTCACCATCGTTACACACACCTGGACTTCATCATCGTCCTGATTACTCTCCCTTCATTTAGCCCTCAGTAGTATCAGTCATCAGGTAGTATTGTTTTCTCTCACGTTCTGTACCCGGCTCATGTTTGTTCATTTGTATCGTTTAATTATTAAATGTGTCTGAAAACGTATTTAAATAACAAACATTTCTAAAAACCTGTTTTTGCTTTGTCATTATGGGGTATTGTGTGTATATTGATGATTATATATTTTTTTATTCAATCCATTTTAGAATAATGCTGTAACGTAACAAAATGTGGAAAAAGTCAAGGGGTCTGAATACTTTCCGAATGCACTGTATGAGGATAATGAAACTAAGACTGACATTTCGTAAACGTGCTCTCAACCTGCCATTGAATACAAATTATTTTAAATTGTGCATGTCAAGTTATAGTCAAATACTATATTAATATATCAATTATATTTACCATCTACAAATGTTTCTATTCAACACTTGAAAAAGAGCAGTTTTGATATGTTTATCTTGTATGTTTTACTGTAGGATTAAATGGTAGTTAAATGACTAAATGGTGAGTATCATTATCCGATGTCTTGGGGACTAAACTAAATGGTCTCAAGGTATGTCATGGAAAATGTAGATTTTGTATGAATGAGTCTGGGGTGAAAGATGTGTGAAAAATGGTTGAACATAAGATAGGGGGCATTACAAGTGTTATCAGTTTACAGTCTTGTACCTAAGAGGTTTTTCAAACATAACCACTTCGGCACATTTTTCAGATGTAAAGGGGTGTCTTCTATAAGAGATGGTGGATTACATGGCTACAACACAATACAGGGCTGTGACACCTCTCTGATGCCTCGTTTAGCGATTAAAGTAAAAACAGTGGATGGAATGTGGTGGTCTGATAAAATGGAGCTGGAGTATCACACAGCACAGATGACAGGGAGAGAGGGAGATACAAGGGAGATTGAGAGTTACAGATACCGAGGGAGAGAGAGAGAGACGGATACTGAGGAAAAGATGGAGGGAGGGAGAGGACGGGAGAAAGAGAGAGAGGGAGACAGAGGGACAGACAGAGGGAGAGAGAGAGAGAGAGAGACAGAGAGGGAGGTAGAAGAGGCAGAGAGCCATACGAGAGAGAGACAGAGATAGAGACAGAGGGAGAGCGAGAGAGAGGGAAACATATTGAGAGAGAGATGGAGAGCGAGGGAAGCTAATGAATCCATATTGACACACAGGACGTTAGGTTTGATGCTAATTGACTAAGTCATGATATTACAAAACAGATTCCTGTCCTGCATATCTACATGGAAAGAGCAGAGGCGTGCTGCGCGGCCAGCTGTCTCCACTCACACATCACTCTGGTTCGTGTAGACGCGGTCGAACAGAGCCTCTGGTGCCATCCATTTCACGGGCAGACGACCCTGCAACAACACACAGACAACAGAACAATAACCTCAGCACAACGGATTAAACTAGCAGCCACACAGAACAGATATACCCTACCAACCCACTACGCCTCCCAAATACTGTCTTACCCATAAAATATATATCCCGCCCACCCACATTCCCCAAATTCTGTTTTATCCAGAACAGATACCACATCCATCCACACCCCCAATCCCCGTATTTTCCATAACCGATATAGCACCTTAAACTCACATTGGTGGTCTTCTTGTAGTAGTCTATGTTGTGCACATCTCTAGCCAGACCGAAGTCTGCGATCTTCATCACGCTTTCTTCAGTTACCAGGACGTTCCTGGCTGCCAGGTCTCTATGGATACACTGAGGAGGAAGAGGAACAACACCTCAGGTTAAAACACCCTGGACTGTATTATACTGTATAGGCCAATACACTGGACTGTATTATACTGTATAGACCAATACACTGGGGTGTATTATACTGTATAGACCAATACACTGGACTGTATTATACTGTATAGACCAATACACTGGACTGTATTATACTGTATAGACCAACACACTGGACTGTATTATACTGTATAGACCAATACACTGGACTGTATTATACTGTATAGACCAACACACTGGACTGTATTATACTGTATAGACCAATACACTGGACTGTATTATACTGTATAGACCAACACACTGGACTGTATTATACTGTATAGACCAACACACTGGACTGTATTATACTGTATAGACCAACACACTGGACTGTATTATACTGTATAGACCAACACACTGGACTGTATTATACTGTATAGACCAACACACTGGACTGTATTATACTGTATAGACCAACACACTGGACTGTATTATACTGTATAGACCAATACACTGGACTGTATTATACTGTATAGACCAACACACTGGACTGTATTATACTGTATAGACCAATACACTGGACTGTATTATACTGTATAGACCAACACACTGGGCTGTATTATACTGTATAGACCAATACACTGGACTGTATTATACTGTATAGACCAATACCCTGGACTGTATTATACTGTATAGACCAACACACTGGACTGTATTATACTGTATAGACCAACACACTGGACTGTATTATACTGTATAGACCAATACACTGGACTGTATTATACTGTATAGACCAACACACTGGACTGTATTATACTGTATAGACCAATACACTGGACTGTATTATACTGTATAGACCAACACACTGGACTGTATTATACTGTATAGACCAATACACTGGACTGTATTATACTGTATAGACCAACACACTGGACTGTATTATACTGTATAGACCAACACACTGGACTGTATTATACTGTATAGACCAATACACTGGACTGTATTATACTGTATAGACCAATACACTGGACTGTATTATACTGTATAGACCAACACACTGGACTGTATTATACTGTATAGACCAACACACTGGACTGTATTATACTGTATAGACCAACACACTGGACTGTATTATACTGTATAGACCAACACACTGGACTGTATTATACTGTATAGACCAACACACTGGACTGTATTATACTGTATAGACCAACACACTGGACTGTATTATACTGTATAGACCAATACACTGGACTGTATTATACTGTATAGACCAACACAATGGACTGTATTATACTGTATAGACCAACACACTGGACTGTATTTTACTGTATAGACCAACACACTGGACTGTATTATACTGTATAGACCAATACACTGGACTGTATTATACTGTATAGACCAACACACTGGACTGTATTATACTGTATAGACAACACACTGGACTGTATTATACTGTATAGACCAACACACTGGACTGTATTATACTGTATAGACCACACACTGGACTGTATTATACTGTATAGACCAATTACACTGGACTGTATTATACTGTATAGACCAATCACACTGGACTGTATTATACTGTATAGACCAACACACTGGACTGTATTATACTGTATAGACCAATACACTGGACTGTATTATACTGTATAGACCAAATACACTGGACTGTATTATACTGTATAGACCAACACACTGGACTGTATTATACTGTATAGACCAATACACTGGACTGATTTATACTGTATAGACCAATACACTGGACTGTATTATACTGTATAGACCAACACACTGGACTGTATTATACTGTATAGACCAACACATTGGACTGTATTATACTGTATAGACCAACTACACTGGACTGTATTATACTGTATAGACCAACTACACTGGACTGTATTATACTGTATAGACCAACACACTGGACTGTATTATACTGTATAGACCAATACACTGGACTGTATTATACTGTATAGACCAACACACTGGACTGTATTATACTGTATAGACCAACACACTGGACTGTATTATACTGTATAGACCAATACACTGGACTGTATTATACTGTATAGACCAACACACTGGACTGTATTGTACTGTATAGACCAACACACTGGACTGTATTATACTGTATAGACCAATACACTGGACTGTATTATACTGTATAGACCAACACACTGGACTGTATTATACTGTATAGACCAACACACTGGACTGTATTATACTGTATAGACCAAATACACTGGACTGTATTATACTGTATAGACCAACACACTGGACTGTATTATACTGTATAGACCAATACACTGGACTGTATTATACTGTATAGACCAATACACTGGACTGTATTATACTGTATAGACCAACACACTGGACTGTATTATACTGTATAGACCAATACACTGGACTGTATTATACTGTATAGACCAATACACTGGACTGTATTATACTGTATAGACCAACACAATGGACTGTATTATACTGTATAGACCAACACACTGGACTGTATTATACTGTATAGACCAACACACTGGACTGTATTAAACTGTATAGACCAATACACTGGACTGTATTATACTGTATAGACCAACACACTGGGCTGTATTATACTGTATAGACCAACACACTGGACTGTATTATACTGTATAGACCAACACACTGGACTGTATTATACTGTATAGACCAATACACTGGACTGTATTATACTGTATAGACCAATACACTGGACTGTATTATACTGTATAGACCAATTCACTGGACTGTATTATACTGTATAGACCAACACACTGGACTGTATTATACTGTATAGACCAATACACTGGACTGTATTATACTGTATAGACCAATACACTGGACTGTATTATACTGTATAGACCAATACACTGGACTGTATTATACTGTATAGACCAATACACTGGACTGTATTATACTGTATAGACCAACACACTGGGCTGTATTATACTGTATAGACCAACACACTGGACTGTATTATACTGTATAGACCAAACACTGGACTGTATTATACATATAGACCAACACACTGGACTGTATTATACTGTATAGACCAACACACTGGACTGTATTATACTGTATAGACCAATACACTGGACTGTATTATACTGTATAGACCAATACACTGGACTGTATTATACTGTATAGACCAACACACTGGGCCAACACACTAGGGTGTATTATACTGTATAGACCAACACACTGGGGTGTATTATACTGTATAGACCAACACACTGGACTGTATTATACTGTATAGACCAATACACTGGACTGTATTATACTGTATAGACCAATACACTGGACTGTATTATACTGTATAGACCAATACACTGACGTATTATACGTATAGACCAATACACTGGACTGTATTATACTGTATAG